>NC_142150.1:22595625-22897968 GCF_024610735.1 Ursus americanus | reverse complement strand
ATTAAAATAATATTTTCCTGTTCTACTTGTCAAAACCTGTTGAGATATCTTTCAAAATGTGCTACTGCAGGGAAAAAAAGAAATTTTATACACATATTATTGCTGAGATTTCATGGCTCTTTGACTCTCAGAAGAGCAATGCATGAAATATTTATTCAAAAATGGAAATATTAAGAATTAAATGAATTTAAACCATCCTAATTACTTTATAGGCATTTCTCCACTGCTTAAGGAAATTCCGAATTATCTTCAGTTCTGCAGAATGTGTGTCAACCAGAATATGTTGTCGAAAAAAATGAAACTCCTCTCAAATAGCCAAGTTGACCAATTTAATTCTATTTAAATAATTGTTCTCAGGATGAAGTAACTGGTTTAGTATTGTAGAGACAAAGTCAGAGGAGTTGAAGAACTTTCAACTTTGTGGAACCTGGGAGATCATTCATTCTTTCACTGAACAAGTATTTATTTATGGAGCACTTATTATGTGCTAAGCACTGTTCTAAGTGCTGGGAACAGAAGAGACAAAGTTTCTACCCCCCAGATCTTATGTTCTAGCAAGAGAGGTAAAAACCACCTGTAAGGGTGATAGTAAGTAATATGAAAGAAAACAGCAGGGCAAAAATGAAAAATACCTTCATATCTTAAAGGAGGAGTGTCTCTCAGGAAATGATATCTACATTGTGACCAAAAATAATTTGAGGGGGGAAAGAAGACTCTCCTTTTCCACCAGCATCTTTACACGTCTAGAATAGTGGTTCTCAAAGCAGGGTCCCTGGACCTGCCGCATTAGCATCACCTGGGAACTTGCTAAAACTGCACATTCTCGGGCCCTACTCCAGAGCTACTGATATAAAACTCTGGAGGTGGGGCCCAGTGATCTGTGTTTCAGTAATCCTCATTCATGCTCAAGTTTGAGACTGACTGCCTTGACAATCGTATCCTTTCAGGCCCCATTCAAATGCTCCCTCCTCCATGAAGCCTCTCAGATCTTCACAATCAAGAGTGATCTCTTCCCTCCTCGAAAATCCTGCAACACATTTCAGATAACCATCCTGAGGCACTCTGACTCTCCTCTTTGTATCATGGCTACTCCATTCACATGCCTGAAGACTCTCTGTTACCAGCTGGCTCGCTTCTTTAAAGCAGGACGATGTGATGGTTAATTCTCTGTGTCAACTTGACTGGGCCACAGATACCCAGATATTTGGCTAAATATTATTTCTGAGAACGGAAAGGTGTATATGGATAAGAGTCGCATCTGAATTGGTGGACTCAGAAAAGCTGATCGCCCTTCTCAGTGTGGGTGAGCATCATTCAATCTGCTGGGAGCACAAATTGAACAAAAAGGTGGAGGAAGGAAGAATTCACTTTCTGCCTGCCTGTTGAGCTGGGACACTGGTCTTCGCGGGCCCCCAGATCTGAACCAGAACTAACACCATCAGTTCCCCCTAGTTCTTGGGCCTTTGCATTTGGACTGGGACTACCACACCGGCTTTCCTGGGTTTCCAACTTACAGATGCCGGGTTGTGGGACTTTTCAGACCCATAATCCATAATCACATGAGCCGCTTTCTTATTTTATGTATTTATGGTTCCATTTCTCTAATACAGACTGTAACTATTCTCTTTTAGTATTCCCCATGGTTTGGCCAAGTCCCTGGCACAAAGCGAGCCTCTAAAAAATATGGGGTTGGTGTCGTGTCATAGACTGGGTAATAATCCACAAAGATATCAAGTCCTAATCCTTGGAACCAGTAGATGTTAACGTATACGGAAAAACAGTTCCTTTGAAGATATAATTAAAGTATCTTAAGTTGGGGAGATTATCCTGTATTATTTGGGTGGGCCCTAAACATAATCACAAGTGTTCTTATAAGAGAAAAGCGGAGGGAGATCTGATGCCCTTAGAGGAGAAAAAAAGCAAATGTGACCATGGAGCCAGAGATTGGACCAATACTGTCACAAGACAAAGGAATGCCAGCCGTCACCAAACCTGGAAAAGGTGAGGAGCCTCTAGAGGGAGCACGGCCCTCCTGACACCTTGATTTCAGCCCAATGATACTGTCTCCACAACAGGGAAAGAATATATTCCTGTTGTTTTAAGCCACCCACGTTTGTGGTGATTTGTGACAGCAGGCCTGAAAAACTAATATAGGTAAAAGCAGCTAACATTTTGGTGACAGCCTCATAATGTGTCTCCTTGACCAGGCTACAGTCCTCAGTTATTCAACCAAAACTTCATAGAGGTGCTGCTGCGAAGGGATTTTGCAGGTGTGATTAAAGTCCCTGATCAGTTGACACTAAGTAAGGGAGGGTATCCTGAGTGAGCCTGGCTATCTCAGTCAGGAGAACGGAAAGCAGGACTTAGACTTGCCCTAGAGAGAGAAGAAATCCTGCCTGTAGGACAATAGCTTCAGAACACACCTGTGAGGGGCGCCTGGGTGGCTCAGTCGGTTAAGCATCTGCCTTCAGCTCACAGGTCATGATCTCAGGGTCCTGGGATCAAGCCTTGGGTCGGGCTCCCACCTCAGCGGGGAGCCTGCTTCTCCCTCTCCCTCTGCCCTTCCCCCTGTTTGTGCTATCTCACTTGCTCGTTCTCTCAAAAAAATAAAATCTTAAACACACACACACACACACACACACACACACACACACACATCCATGAACTTCCAGCCTGCTTGTCATGCTCCCTTCCTGAGAGCCATGCATCCCCTCTTCAGCCCGTGCCTGTGGGATCAAACCTGCCCCTGATCTTAGCCCATCCTGGCTAAATCCTGCCTGATACAGGTGTCAGCATTTACTCTGCAGCAAGCTGTATGCATATATTACTTACTCTCCCCAACAATCTGATGAGGTAGGTATGATTGCTATCCATTTATAGATAAAATCATTCACACTTGGAGGGGTGAAGTGAATTACCCCACATCACACAGCTAACGGGGGGGGGGGGGGTGCGAGCTGTCATTCCAATGTAGGAAGTCTGATTCCGAAGCCTCATCACTATATGAAGTGTCTTCCACCAAATCATGAATAAGTACAAGACAAAATGGAAGAAGTACTTCAAGGAAACTTACAGTCCTTTCTTACATGTTTCAGGCTTAAAGAAGAGAAACAGCAAACAAAGAAATTTGCTTTAGAATGAGCATGAATCCCATTAATTTGGAACATTCAAGGCAGACTGGACTGTACAGAAAAGCATGTACTTTTCTAAATAATTTTGAGGCCCGCAGTCTGGCTGGGCTCAAAGCCTCCTCCCCCTTCTCCCCCATCGGTGGGGTCAGTTGGCCGACCCCTCCTCATCACACTTCCTCTCTGAGGCAGCAGTGCGAAGTGGACAGATGCTCCAGACAGCAGGGGACGGACGGCCCTGGTGACAAAATAGAGAAATTTAAGAGCCCTCCACTGGGCTTCCAATTTACTCTCCCATATTCATGAGAAACGGAAGACCTTTATCAGTATTTGCCCCAGGGTGCTAATTAAATATGTTACGAATAAGATTTTCATATCTGCAATCACAAAGCTGAAAAGATTTGCTCATCACAAAAGAGAAGCCTCGGCCCAGCTGAGCAGCATTTAAACAATGAAAACTCTTTACAACATTCTTCATTATAGAGAATTCAGCATAGGATGGTTCTAAGTCGGTAGGGAGTGAGGATGGAAACTTCCGAAAGAACAAGAAGGACCTTATATATAAGGGAGTCTCTCCTCTAAGCCAGACCTGCCTGCGTGGTGGTAAAGAGCTGGGGCTTAGGAATCCATTAGAGCAGGGTTCCAGAGTCAGCTCATTAAACACATGACTTTGGTAAATTAGTTACTTTTCCACAAGGAAAACAGGCTTATTGAGTTTATTATTATTATTACATAATGTGTTCTCATTTAATAAATTCAAACACTATGTAGAACAGAGAAAAACAGCAAAGTTCACTTGAAATCTCATTATCCAAAGATAACTGACATTAACGTTTTGCTGGGCAAGTTAGCTAGCCTCTTTTTGCCTGGCTCCGCTCACTGATAAAATGGAAGCAAAAGCAAACAGAGTCTGTGTCGGAGGTGGTAGAGGAGATGCATGAAATAAACCAGCTCAGCATAGGGCGTCGCTAACATGGCTCTCCCATGCAACTGTGATTAATCGTCCCGATTGGCCAAGGCCTCTTTTGGCTTTAGCACTGAATGCCCACAACCGGGGAAACCCCTCAGTCTCCGACAAACCAGGATGGCTGGCCACAATGCCCGTGGCGTAATGCCAAAGGAAGGGTAACAGGCAGGAATCCTATTCATGGACATCCAGACAGTGCTGAGTAGCACATGACAGCTATTCTAATGACAAGGAGTCATCATGCAGTTTCTCTTAGATTCATTTTTATTATCTAACACAGGCCCGGCTTGGACTGAATGGGGAAGTCTCAATGTCAGTGATTCAACTTCAGAAAGGTATTGTCCTAATATAGAACTGTCACTCATCCAGGAGCAGTTTTGAGTTTCTAGTAAATTGCATTTCCTTTCTGTCTGTCTACACCTTCAAGTTGAAGGAACAAGCAGGAGAAACCTTCTGGACTCCCCTGAGCTACAAGCCGCTCCTGACAAGAAGGGAAGTGGAGTACTTAACAAAGAGACCCCCTGTGGACTGCCTGTCCTCAGCCACGTCGCCTGGCCAAAGAATATCAATCTCCTGGCTCCGTTCCACCTCTGTCTTTAACTGCTCCCATCTCTGGATAGCACTGGCACAGCAGGACGGAAGTCTTGGCTTCAAGGGATCATTCTGTCTTCCAAAGCTAGCCTCATTCTGACTCAGGATTAGAAGCACTGGGGACCAGAAAGGTGTTTTCTTTTTTTTTTTTTTTTTTTTAAAGATTTTATTTATTTATTCGACAGAGATACAGACAGCCAGCGAGAGAGGGAACACAAGCAGGGGGAGTGGGAGAGGAAGAAGCAGGCTCACAGCAGAGGAGCCTGATGTGGGGCTCGATCCCGTAACGCCGGGATCACGCCCTGAGCCGAAGGCAGACGCTTAACCGCTGTGCCACCCAGGCGCCCCCAGAAAGGTGTTTTCTTAACCAGATGTTCAGCCTGATAATCTCTGCTCACCCTCCTGGAGAATGTTCATTCCTAAGGAGTCAGATGCCTCACTTTTTGTGCCCCCAGTTTAATGGATCCCTCAGTTTAGACATCCTGACAAATGTTCAAATGCAACTTCCTTTGCCTACAACTCATCCCATCCTTTCTAGCTTTCAAACCGGCCCTTCTATCATCTAAACAACGACCAGCCAAACTCTTTGTGAGTTATGGCCCTTCATTTCCCTTTCTTCCCCCCCATTATTTTTCACTTGGCTTCTCTCAATTACTCTTCTCTGTGCTCTCCTGGAGATCCTTAATTATCTTGCCTCTAGTGCATTCAAACCTTTGGACTAACAAGTACTCTGAGCTGTTTTCTTCCCCCTGGGAAACCAACTGGAAAGTCACCCAGACATGCTTCCCCAGCTATATGTCAAATATGCACCAGAGAAGCTGAGAAAGAGCCTCCAATCTCCAAGGATATCTGGAGTCCTAATTGAGTGTGCTTGAGTTGGTGTAATGTACACACACACACACACACACACACGCTTCCACAGACTGTGGGTCCAAGCAACATTACATTAACAGTAACAATAAAATGTTTCCATCCTTGTCCTCATCTGATAATGCAGAGCGCCTTGGCCTCTGGCAAAGACCACCAAACCTCATGAGCATGTCTCGGGGTCCATTTATAAGTACACGTGCATATCCAGTCAGCACCATGCAGATTTTTCTGGCCACACTGCCACCCTACTGCTGCTTCTGTCTCCTCCCGGGTACTAGTCTCCCAGCTGACGTCATCACTCATACTCTGGAACAGCCAAAACTGAGAAGTGCTGTGTGGCATACTGAGATAGGAAAATCAGTCCTGCCAGAACCCTCCCATTAAGCATAATATCAAGTAGAGAGAGCATTAATGTAAATTGTTTGCAGGTTTTTCTCTCTCCCCCCAGCTGAGCTACAGGTCCATAAGACTGCTCTGGGCACAGATCTGAGGGACCAGCACCACATTCGGCTCATAATCACACCCCCACACACATATATACACTAATGGCCAAAACTGTATAAATGAGTCAAGTTCATCATGCACAGGTATTCTTTCTTTTAAGTTCTCACCCCAGATGCTCCTCATACAAACAGACCTCCATTAGCTGCCCTATTTTCCACCCTCTTACCCTCACCTTGCCACCCCAGATCCCTGATTCCCAGGCATGCCTAACCCTGAAAATAGGCAGAGCATAGGTTATACCGCATTTCCACATGTGTATATCATTTTAAATGATTCATTTCAAACCCTGAGCATAGGTCTAGACACTAGGGATTCAAAAATTAGAACAATGCAGCACTACCCTTAAAGAATGTATGTTCCTGGATTGTGTTCCATCATCTCAGATTTATGAATCCCCAAAGTGCAGCACAGGACATATAAAGACGTAACAAGCCCAGGAGCTGGGGTGTTGCGTGATGCTGGCCAGCTTGGTTGCTTTTGTGAGTTTCCCCTTGAACAAAAGCCTATGTCCTGTCAAAAGACCCATGGAACCTATTAGAAGAAATTGATCCTAATGGTATGCAGAATTAACACAATAAGGAAAACGGCTGGAACAAATGGATCTTGACACCACATTAATGGCTTTTTCACAGGAAAAAATAAATGCAGAAGCAAATAATGAAAATTAATGAAGGTACCCAAAGCATAGCCCTCCTCGTCCTCCTAAATAATGGTTTTAGAAGTGTCTGTCCTCCCTCCAAGATGACCAAGGGTACTGTGGAGGATCCTGGTAGATAATGTGCAGTGTGAATAAGAGGAACAGCTCTAGAAGCCTCCACGGGCTCAGAAGGCTATGTGCAGAGTCACTTCTCAAGGGAAGTGGTACATTTCCACAGCCTTTATAGATCATTTGGCTGATATTTCAATACCAACAGTCTATGTCTTTAAAGGGTATTTATAGCTCTAATGGTATTAAGGTGACTGAAGTCCCTGGGACTCCTGAACTTTTACCTGTCGGTGAAACATATAAATCACTCTGACACCAGATTAGCCTTTGGCGGTGTTTTCCCTAGAAATTAATGCCTCATCCTCAGTTTTTTCCAATTCTGAAGCCTCAGATCAGCTCAAATGGAAATAAATGCCTTTCGAGCAAACAGCAAAGGTTATGCAGGGGGTGCAGGGAAGATGTGAGTAGGATTTTCATCCTTCCCTGGTCTTGGATGTGCTTAAGGCAGATCTGGGTCACTTGAGATCTCCATAAAAAACTTAGGACACCCAATGTTATAAGTTAAAACACCCCATTTTCCTAGAACCCTCATCCTCTGCCACACTTTGTTTACCTCCATAGCACACACCACAGTCATTTATGTGAATGTATACTGTCATATCCCCCCCCCCAATAAAATGTAAACTCCACGAGGCACGGGTTGGTTTTTGTTCTGTTCACCAATGTATCACTAGCACCTAGTATGGTGCCTGGAACATGGGAGATTCTCAATAAATAATTGTTGAGAATGAATGAATGACAAGAATCATAAAAGCTCAAGATTGAAAGGAAACTGCAGAGCCATTTGATGGCCAACTTCCTTTCCTTCACTTACTGGCTCGGATAATAATGGACAAGGGGGATATGCAGGAAATAGTTCAGGGACTGAACTGGGAATGTACCTGAGAAAATGGAATCTTCATGCCCCAAAGGGAAGGAGAGAAGAAGACTGTTGGAGCCTGAGGACATAAATAGCCCCATGTCTTGCTCTTCCTGATGGGCGCAGCTAGAGAGACACAAGAAAAATTATAATAGAGTACACACACTTCAGTTGGACAAATACTTATTGGCTACTTACCATATTCTCAGAAATATTACTGACTACTTTGTATATGACAGCAAGTTACTAGGCACATGGGATACACAGTGAAACGGGACAAAGCCAGTGCCTGCACTCACAGAACTTAGAGCATATTAAGGACAACAGCCATCCAGCAGATCCTTAAAATGATGTAAGTGCTACTAAGGGGAGGTGTGGAATGCTCAGGAACGTGTAAAAGGACCGCCTGAGCCACCTGCAGAACCAGGGAAAGCCGCTTGAGGAAGCAATACGTAAGCTCCTCCATGGCCCTTTAATGCATAAAATGCAAATCAAGTCTGAGGATAAGACCCAAAGGAACAGGGAAGAGTCTCGACTAGGAGGCCATGGAAATGGATTTGGGACTCTTGGCTTACTCTGGGACCTTAAACAAGATACTCCACAACTCTAATATCTTCATCTGGCTGGTATTTTCAAATTCTGATATTTTTTCATTCCTGGAAGATGTAAGAATCCAGGTAGTCAGTGTCCAGAGTAGACACCTGATCAGAGCCTTGACTCTTACCATAGAGAACAGATGTGTTGGGGATGAATTATGCTGGTAGTTGGTGAGAGAAGGAAACTGGAGCACCATGAGAAGCGGCTTGCGAATGGAAAGGAAGAGTGAGGGGGATAGAGTGGGATTGAGGATTTTGCCCGGGATGAGGCTGGGAAGGAACTGAAAAATGAACTTAAGCAAACCATCCTAACAATAAGTAATACTTGTTGGTGTTTAGAACTTTGATACCCACCCTAACTCATTTAATTCTCTTAAAAAGCCTGTGAATTATGATTGCCTCTGTTGTGCAATTAAGAAATGGAGGATTAAAAGCCCAGAATCAGAATATAACAAAGCAGAATGGATAACCAGACCTCCCTACTCTAGAATCACAACAGAGGATCCAGCACAGACGCTGATAAGCTGCTCTCCGCCGACAGCTCTGAGCAGGTGCCAGTCTCAGATGCAGCAAAGGACGTCTGAGGAGGAAAAGGTCACTGCCAAAGCCTTAGCCAAAACAGACTAACGGGAAGCTGCCAAAGATGGGCACAGAAGCAGTAACTGCACTGCAGGCCACCCTTCTCCGCCATGTCCCTCAGTAAGAGACACCCATGTAAGAAAGAGGCGCCCCTCCTTCATTCCATGTGACTAAGACTAGGGGAAGCAATCCTGACGTGTGTTCATCCGCTCAGCAATCACTCTGATGGTCTACTAGGCGCCAGCCCCAGGACATAGCTAACAGAAAGCCCCTCACCTCAAGGTGTGCACCAGGCGGGCCAGCACACGAGAGAAGGGCACACTCCGCCTGCGTCCTGGCCACGTCACTTACCAGTGCCATGACTTTGCGTCAGGTTTCTTAAACTCTCTGTGCTTCTATTTCCTCATCAGTAAAACTGGAACGAGGACGGTACCTACCCCACAAATGCCTGGGGATTGGGTGGGTGATACACAAAAAGCACTTTTCACAGTTCCTCGCACATGACGAGGGTCAATGAAGGTGAACAATCATCACTGTAGACAGAAGACAGAAATTTGCCAAGGAAACAAGGAAAGTAAGATTAAGGCCAATATATATATATATATATATATATATATATATAATTTATAAAGTCTCAGCATGAGACTGGGGCATTCAAGGAACCACAAAGTGGAATCCAGGGTACAAGTCTGGCAGCGATGGGAGATGGAGCTGAGAAGGAGAGCCCCTCATAAACCCCAGTTCATAAAGGACCTCTAAACCCTGCTAACAAGTTTGGACTTCATCCCGGGGACCCTTTAAGCAAGAAAATAACATGATCTGATTTGCATTTCATAAATATTGTCTTCTGTTGCAGGTCAGGTATCCCAGGAAAGGACTCTAAATCGGAGATTAGCTTGCAGATGTTTATTAAAGAGTGCCATGGGATCAACACCAGTAAAAAAAAAAAAAAAAAAAAAAAAAAGGGAGGGTGGAAGCAGGATTGAGCAGAGGGAGAAGTCAGGCTACCCCTCTAATGCATTCCTGACCCTCAGGGTGACCAGGAGCCAGAATGCCCTTCAGAGCTGCCCCAAGATGAGAGGAGAAAGCCAGGACATTGTTCCCTGCCTCAAACATTCACTGGATGTGGGCCATCCTGGGTAAAGGGACTGGGCTTGAGTGAAGGCACTGACCTTGGGTCCCCTCCGTAGCAAGGCACAGTAGTGCTGAAGCTGAAGGATGTTGAAGGTAACACTCCCAACACAGAGGAGGTTAAGTCCTTTGCTGAAAGGGGATCTGGGCAGTACCTCTCCATGTCCACCACATCTTTCCCATTAAAGACAAAGCATGGTAACAACCCACCAGGAGACCAGGACTCTGAGCTGGAGGCCTCAGATGACCTGCCAGCAGTGTAGAGCCAGGCAGAGCGATTTGCACAGCAGCGCACACGTGTGTACGCATGCACACACACAAACACACGTATGTGTGCACGTATGTGTGCGCACCAGGGTCTAAAAATAAAGAATTCCTAGGAGGCAGTGTCATCTTTTCATTCCAACTAGGTCTATCCAGCAGCTTTTCCTTTCTCCCTAGGCCTTCGGAGCCTTTCCAGCAGAGACAATTTTATTTATGATATTGAATTACACCTGGAAAGAAAAAGAGCCCAGCCAGGGAAAAATGAGAAGCTCGCTAGGGACCTTCAAGGCTCCTCAATATATTTGTTACTCTTTTTCTGGGCAGAAATTTCCATTTACCAAATTCTTACAGCTCAATTTGTCTTGTGTTAGTTTTTCATTATTCCCACTTTTTTAAGCACACACATGCTTGTGACCAATCATCATTTTCTCTGATTCATGTGTTCAATTAGTGTGGATATTAACTTGAGCTGCCTGACCCATGACAGTGAGTAAATGGGCACCTCCAATTCTGAAGTTACCTAAATTTTCCAGTATTAAATTAGCCCTTCACAGCCCTCAAATGGCCGGCATGGGGGATGACTTCTTAATGTTCCTATTTGTGTGATATAGGAGCCTGAGAGTTGCCGGTTCCTTGAAGCTTATAAACTTGCTGGAATGAGGTAAATCACAAACGACGGTCTGGGAGAAAAGGATACGGCCTCAGGATCAGATCCAAAATGCCAAAGACAAAGAGTGAAGCAAGACTTAGACGTTTAAGAGCTAGACGGCTTCTGACACAAGATATCCTATTCCCTCATTTTTCAAAAGAGGAAACATAGAGCCGAGAAAGGTCGAGTGAATTGCCCAGATGGCTTAGTGTGTCAGTGGCAGAGCTGAGACACAAATTCTTTGGCACCCAGCACGGGGACTCCTCCACTCCACCTAAATGGGAATAGTAATGCAGTGTCAGGACATTTGCTGGAATTGGAAATATTTCATAGCACATCTGGGCAGGAAGTTATCAGAAATATATTACAATCACAGCTTCGCATTTTTACTCTATGACTCACCAATGAAATGCTTCATTGTTTTAAAGCCATAATAGGAAGCCCCGCGAAGGTTTATGTGAGGGTAAGAGAGATCAGTCATCCCCCCCCATCAGGGGCCAATAGGAAGCCTGCTCCCCTCTGGGTTTTTGGAGAATATATCCTTACATCCTAGGAAACCAGAATCAGTTCTATTAGCCTCCATCACTATACCCAGTTCGTTTCTTTTTACTTTTCACAGCTTGTTGTCATGTGTTTATTAGTTTGTTTCCTTATTTATTTTCCATTTCCCCATGCCCAGATGAAGAGGTAGGAGAGGGCAGCAAACTTGCTTGTTCATCCCTCTGTCCCCAGTGCACAGTAAGCACAAAAAAATCATCATGCAATACATGAATGAATGAACCAGTGAATGAACTGGACAAAATGATGATCATTAGCCACTTGATACTATGTTTCCTTTTGGAACCAAGTACATTCCCCTATCTCTTCCCAACCCCTCTCCCCTACTTGCCCACCACTACCCTGTTGCATCTTTCATTTTTTAAACAGGACAACTAAGATGTAGAATGTTCATGTTTCCATTCGTTACTGCACATCTAATTAACGACAGAATCAAAACCAAACCCTAACATCTCTGGGCTTCCATCTCTTTCCACGAGACCACGCTGCCTTAGGAACTATTTGAGTTCTCTTCTCTCTTATACGCATTCTGATGCTTATAAATATATTTCTTTCCGCAACGTAGAAAGAAAAACATCACCAAAAGCGTGTTTGTTCTAGGGACCACTAAGTCCAATAAGATTCTTTAGGGGGGAAAAAAAGCCATCAATAAGTTTGAGAGATGCTACCTACTTCATGCTCCTTGTGGGCGTTCACAAACTACTTCAGAACCCTGAGCCCTGGGTCAGAAAATGAGTTTACTTTCGTTAGACCTAAATTTCTCAAATTTATTTGACCGTAGAAACCCCTTTTGGAACCTAACACCCATTCCCATATCTTGTAACGAATGTTCTAAGGCACAGCTTGAGAAAAGCTAAGGTAGAAGCACATTAAAAAAACCATGCAGGCTCCCTGGCAGAGGTGTGATTCTCACATAAATACTGAGGCTGCACTGACCAGGAGCTTCAACCTTGGGAACAAATCCACCCGTCCTTTTTAGGTAAGCTACAGTCCCATGGGAATGTCTTTAGAAAAGTGACAGAACCAAGGGGGAAAGTAACTGCGTAGAGGAGAAGGTGATGAAGGGTTTATAACTGCCATTGCTTCCTGGTTTTTCCCATATTCCTACTGGGCTGAATTTGATGCTTACACGGATGTCTTGATTCTTTTTTTCTCTCCAAAGGTTCACTCCGCCTTTAATTATCAATCTAATTTAAAAACCAAATCATAGAAAACCCACAGCCAAGTGTACTGCCATCTTGAAGTTCATACAACTTGCATCTTATAGTAAGTGAATTTTCTTGAAGTAACAACTCCCCATCCCTGAACCTGTCAGGGTCCCCCTACCTGGGAATGCAACACAACTAATTCTTCTGATTCATAATATATCCCCATATTTTGTAGCACATCAAGCTCTACTTCTCCATCTACTAGTTCTGTATGTGACCTTGGGCAAATTACTTAACCAGCCTGTGCCTCCTTTTCCTCATCTGTAACGCAGTTGTGCAAGAGCTAAATTAGTTATTACGAGTACGAAGTTTATCATGGTGTCAGACACATATTTATCTCTCAATAAGATAGCCATTATTTTTTATAGTCATCATCATACGGAATCTCTCTGGATGATTAGTTTCTAATTTATCATTTCAGCATTCTGTTAGCCAACTGAGTGAAAATGGAGTCATCATTCCCCTCTTAAAGATTAGATCCCACAATCCAAAGCAAAATGAATAAAATGTGGAACCCACATATACATCAGTATCTCTTAACAAGCATTCGGGACACTAATTGGTAAGAAAAGGGCCAAACAAACCATTGTTTCAAATGACTAAAGAAATCTGATAATTCTAATTATTTACTTAATTTACTTATGGTTCTTTTAGACTACCAACTTTAGCCCACAAGAAAACATTTATCCTGATTATAGGAAAATCTGAAAGAGAATCATTATGGCAGCAAGATAGTTGTGACCATAAATTTGGTTTAACTGGCCATCATCTGCCAGAAACTCTTTAAAAACAGCAAGAGACCAAGGGTCTCCTACGTACCATCCAACAGTTACATTCATCCAGAGCACTCCTGGGAGTGCTAACACACTAAGAACATATTCATGCATGCATTTTGCATCTATATTTATCACCCACCATGAATCAGTACCAATCCAGACATGCAGGATGACCATGAACTAGACAAGCACTGCATTGCCTTTATGAACCTTGGAGTCAATGGGGGAGAAAGTCAATTAGAACATGATATTTTGACAGATACAGTGAATTTCATCGGGTCACAGCAATCACAGGAAGCAATGTACAAAGTACATTTTTCTTCTGACCATTTGGTTAAATAAGAGTAATTATTCTGTCTCCAAGAACCACAGAAAGCAAACACAAAAAGCTTTTGGAAGAAGTAAAATTGTGTTTACAAGTCCTTAAAATGGTGTATCATTCTTAAGTCAGCTTTCTCCTCCCAACCAGTCCTTGCTGGGGTGAGGCAACTGGCTACATGGGACTAATGTCCACATTGCACCTTCTCCTTCAGTGAAGATTTCATCGGGTGTGCTGACCCCCAGAAATAAGTATCCCAAGGGAGAATGAAAATAATAAATAATAATAATAAATAAATTCTAATGCACATCTTATCCCATATAATATGGCACTTTGATGACGAAGGCTGTATGGGCGGTACTTGCTCAAGGAGAAGTCATGACAACTTGCAAATTTCAAGACCTGACCTTAATAAGGCTATGATGACCTTATTTTCCAGACCAAAAATCAGGACACGAAGTCTAGCAAAGGACTTTTTCCACTTCTGGGAATTAAGCTGTCTGAGAGATGTAGTTTAAATGTCAAAATATTGGCATTTCTGGGACATTGATAGTATATGGAAACAAGAGGACAAAATACTTGAAATTACGACTGCCCTGGAAAAACTCAAGAAATAGCAACCTAAAAGAATTTACATAAAACACAGAGCCTTGATACTTATAGAGACTGAAAACAGAGGTGGGGTGAGTGGATGGAGCTGTTTCTAAGAGTTCAAGAAGAGAACAAATGAATCTTGAATATTCTTAGGGGAGAGAAAGAGGGGGGAAAAAAAAAACTATTTTCACTTTATAATGCCATTAACTCAAATCAGTTGATCTCTTTTATCCCTCTGGTTTAAAAAAAAAGTATCAAGATATTTCAAGGTAAAGAAGCCAATACGTCCTTAATCAACTATTTAAATGGAAAATGAATCCACACTTACATGTTTTGTGTTACACTCTTTTAGTTACAAGCAACAGAGACTCACGGAGATTATACCTTAAAAATGAAGGGTGTTCATTTACTGGAAAATAAACATACATGGATTATTAGGTCTCTCTTTCCACTTCAGTTCAATCCTAGCAGAAACTGGCTTAAACTAGAAGATTTTCCAAGTTTCAAGTTTAAATTTTCAGAAGAGTATCTGATTGTTCCTCCTTTTTTTCATACTAGCTCATGCCACGGGTGGCTGACCCAAGTATGGGTTTTCACCCACCCTGGTCTCATAAATCATGCCTTAAGCAGGACTCTGGGCTTGCTCGTTTCACTAAGAGGGGACTATGGGCAGGCCAGCAATGCATCCATGTCCTGTACCACTCTTCAAGTTTGGATGCACAAACGTCAAGGAGATTTTTGCAACTCATTCCATTCTAAGTCCACCCAGCTGTTCCAGATGTACCCACAGGTGTCTACAGACTGCACTATCCATTCAGAGTGCCATTCTTAACTATAGGAAACAAACTGAGGGTTGCTGGAGGGGAGGGGAGGGGAGGGGAGGTGAGTGGGGGGAAGGGGTGATAAGGTGATGGGCATTAAGGAGGGCACTTGATGTGTTACATGCAACTGATGACACATCAAATTCTACCCCTGAAACTGATAATACACTATGTTAACTAAATTGAATTTAAATTAAAAAAAAAAAAAAAAAACGCCATTCAGGAGACAGTAACTGATTGTACTTCCCTCCACCCTTGGGTGGTACTGAAGTGTCTGTTCTGTGCCTGCAATAGAGAGGCTGTCGAACCCCCTCTCTTGAATTCTTTCAGATCAGCAAAACTCCCACAGAGCTGGGGATTTGTCCATCCTCCTTCAAGGAGGATGCTCCTTGTGGCCAAAGATATTGGTGCCCTGTGCTCGTATTATTTCAATGTATCCCAGATCCCACCTGTGATCAGTTCACATACCTGCCAATGACCTCTGTGACTCACCGCAATAGGAATTCCCTGGCCGTGGGACCATGTTCAGCTCTATGTGGTAAGATAGGCCAGAAGGAGATCATGCCTACAGCACTGGCCCCCATGAGCGAGAATGGAAATTTGTGGATAAATCTTCCAATTTCCTTACTTTGTAGGTGGGACAATTCTGGGGTGTTTGCTACATGGTCTCTTAGAGGATCCACAGGGGACTGAGCCCCACTGGCTCCAGTGGTAATATGCTCATGAATATCCCCTTTATGGGTTTTGCCCCTCCCTTCTCACTACTTTCCCAGTCTCCTGAGATCACTCCTCAAAGAAACTATTTGCACCCAAATCCTTATCTCAGGATCAGTTTTTGTAAAAACAAAACAAAGGGAATAGTCATGGGAACATTTTACCCACACCAGCCCCACACTCCCAAAGCAACTACCCTTGTCCTATATCTGGCTTGAAATGATTCTGACCATGATCCACACTCCCAAACTCATACCAACCCTCTGCCTTCATGATTCTCCCAGAACTAGTCCCTCTCCTCAATCCTGCATTCCCTCCGTGCCATCTTATTTCCCTTAGTCTTAACATTTCTAAGCTTCCCCCCGAAGGATGAAGTCTGCTGCATGTTCTATTCTCAAAAGCTCTCTGGTTTTCCTCCCAAGTGCTTCTTCCCCTGAGCTCTTCCCCAGTGTGTCACAATGTCAGCGGTACTAATTTATGCCAACTCTATGCCAAGGGCACATGGAAGACACTAGCATTTAGCCACCTAAAGCCACCATCAACAGCCTTACCCCTTGCCTTCCTCCTACCATAGAAACAGAAAAAGGCAGGCACTTGTATTTCTAGTGTCTCTTGCTGCTAAATGTTCCATGGAGCCCATTCTTGCCAACAGACATAAGAGGATTTCTGAGATAGCTTTTTTCATCCCTGATAAAAGAAAGGAGAATGACCCTCAATGAGATCTCAATTTCTGTGTGTGTGTGTGTGTGTGTGTGTGTGTGTACATGTATGTGTATAACACACACACAGATATGCAGGTACCCTCCTGCTTTTTCCTCTGGACACAGCTGCATACAGAAGAGGTTTCTAGGGCCGCAGAAGAAATCTTGTAAGCATGAGAAATATGATAAGCCAAAGGAATTGAGAGGTGCCAACTCAACACCTGACATCATGGAGCCAAGGAATGAACAGTAGGACTGCCTCCCTCCAGGCTTCTTGTTTGGTAAACAAGTGTTCTTTGAGTCAATCCACTGTTAAGGGAGTGATGCTTGCAGCCAAAATTATTCCCAACTGACACAGGACAAAATGAGGCAGAAGGTATGTAGGATTTTCTCCCTCAAGCAACAACTATTTATTAACTACATACTCTTTGCAAAGCATGGAGGGAATACAGAACATGTATAAGGCAAAGTCCCTTCACAGGATTAGAAGAAAGTGGGAAATTGTGATAAAGTGGTTGCCAAGTGGTGGGATCAGCTGAATATGCTGACAGGGGCTACCATGGGAGCCCCAGGAGGGGGTGGCTGCTGAGGACTATGGCAAGAAAAAGAGGCTTCCTAAGGAAAACTTAAAGGCACAGAGGATTTAAGTAGATGGAGAAGACTGGGAAGAGAATCCCAAGCAAGGGAAGCCATGTAAGCAACAATGCTTGACATAATTTTATAAAACAAAATAGGAAAAGCAAGGCAACAAATGTGACAGCACAAAGGGGTGGTGTCCTGGGTGTCATTGAGCCTCTGGCACTATTCTTGTGAATACTGGGCCCACAGTTGTTAATGTATACCAGCAAGGAAAGTGGGGGCGGAGGAGTATCAAATCAGAAGGCAGAGACCACAGAAGTGGCCAGTCTAAGGAAATAATAATAACAAAATAACCATTTATTGACTACTGGGAGCAATCACTACAGTAAACATTTTGTACAAATTGTCTCATGTAATGCTCAATACAATGGCACAGATAGGAATTACATTTCTAGTTACTGTGGATAAAAAAAATAAGGTTCAAAAATGTTCTCAAAAATCACACTGTTACTAGGGACAGAACCCAATTTCAAATGCAAGTCTCCCTGATTCTGATGCTAAGTTAGCCCGGGGCTGGGCGCCCCGCATGGGCCTCGCAGCCCTCTCTGCTTCCCTCCATCACAGCACCTGCCACACTGATCTGCTGACCAATCTCCTCCACCAGACTTCACACAACCTAAGGGCGGGGATGTGGCTCTTTCACCTTGTAATCAACCCATCCCTCTCCCCAGGGCCTCGCAGAGTTCACGGACCACACGCACACTGATAAATATTTTCTGAATGAATGGAAGTCTTCACTCAGGTGCTGGACTGACTCATAATTTGAGAGCATCTCTTTAGGTTTAAGGTACAACACCCTAGCAAGGAATAGGTAAAAGTAAAGGGTGGCTAGCTGGCTTTGGCCAACTCCGCTGAAAAGTCTCCACCACCACCACATCGCCGCTACCCTCATCACCTAGTTAGTCCGAGACTGAAAATGAGTCAGGAAAGAAAGCTTTTATACAGAGAGCAGATTGTAAGGCTGGTGAGCACTAGCAAGACTCTTCCCCTAGCACTAGGAAAATCCACAGGGCAGCAACCAAGAGGACAAAAAAGGCAAAAGTGAGCCCAAGAGAATCAGTGGGGAGATGGTTCTTATCAAAAGGCTAGTCTTTCTCACCAGAGGCCAGCCTTAAATAACATCAGCTTAAATTTCAGCCAGGGGGATTAAAGTCAAAGGAGTAGCAGAACCATGAAGGAAAAGGAGTCTGGAAACGCCGTTCCTGGATTCTCTACAATCCAGCACAGACTGTACAAGGGGGTAGTGGTGATGCTGAGATGACATCAACAACACAACACAATATTTATAGCCACATACACAAAAAGCACACCGTTCGAGGCTTTAGTCCATCCAAGGCAAGGAGAGGAAGTCTTAGAGCTTCCCAAACACTAAGCATGCCTCCAACTTCTAACTTGGAGCTGATAAACATTTTTTTTTAAACTACTCAGCTGTAAACATTTGTCAGTATAGCCTTCGTAAGTAATGGGTAAGCTCAAGTGTTGACCTCAGAATAGGAGTCTTCGTCAATAAGCGGGATATAGCGAATATTTTCACCTCTATAGAGTGTTGAAACAAGTATACAAAGAGAAACTAGCAACAGTTACTAATTATCATCAGCCTTGAACACCCACTTTGGATTCATCTTACCTTTACAAAACTTCAGGGAGAAAAAATTATACTCCTTGTGTTTATGAAGTTTTCACATTGTTTTATAAATACTGTGGCTTTTCCCATTTTCTCAACTAGTATCTTGCCTGAAGGAGAATTTAATGGTTTGGATCATTCCCATGTGTTGTGAACTTTTGACTAACAGTTATTAAGCAGTTACCATGCGGTATGTGCTACCGTAGGCCCTTCATATGCATTTCCTATTTCCAGTTTCTCAGTCACCTTAAGGAATAGGTATTGCTGTATCCACTTTCCTGATGAAGACTCTAAGGCTCAGGAAGTTGAAATCATCAACTCAGGGATCCACACTAATAAGTGAGAGAGCTAGAATTCAAAATGACTTCTACTGAGTCCAAAACCCACCATTTTAACCATCACACTATACAATCTCAATTTCAGTGCCAGGAAAAGTCTTCCTGCAAGCTTTCATCACAGAGAGCGATATCTTCCCCTTTTTGACTTGACAGCCAGGAAGCTCATGCACAAATTTAGGTCACAAGGTCATTAACCTTCGCCTTTCCTGTATGATCTCTAACTTCCGTTTTCATGTCTATGATCTCTGCCATGTATAAATGTATATATTTCTGCTCACAAGTATTACCTATCTTTAAATAATACAGAAGTATATAGACTTATCTTCATTTCTGTTATCACTGATCTATTTTAAAGCATTATCATTTAAAACAATAAGAGAATATCATAAGGGATGAGAAGGAAGAAGAGTTTCTTTTAATTTCAATACAATTTAATAATTAATTTCTAAATTACTAATCTTCTGATCGCCATGCATATTATCTACATGCATACCTAGAGTGTTGCCTTTTAAAAAGTATTTCAAGAAAAAAGTGCACACAGGCAATGTGTGATAAATAATGCGCATGGATCATAAGTAACCATTCTGAAAACCCGTTAGACATATTGATCTGATTTTGAAAGAGAATCTGCCGTTCATGGAGCAAAGTGATTCACTACTTGCAAGAATAATGAAAACAGATGCAAAGTAAATGAGTCTCCAGGCATCCCAAGGACTAATGGAAAAGATTAAAGAGTGAATTATATAGTAAAAATCAGATTATATCTGCTTATATTACCGAGTTGGTGACTTAAGAACCACTAGATAAGCCTTTCTGCTGGAATCAGCTGGTTGTTAGGACAGCCTGCTGCTATCAATAGCAAGTATATCTATGGAAACTTTGCTCAAAGGGTGCCTGAGTATGTGAGAAATAGACTCCTGATGATCTTGGGAGTGATTATGTCCCCACCATCCAATCACAGTTTATTTTCTATCTGGATTCGAGCCTTATATTCTGGTGTAGTGTCTCTATTTTTAAACTTTGCATGGTTCTCCAAGATATCTTCCAAAACTGGGACTCTAACTTGCACTTGCTTGTACTCTCCAACATACTGGAGTCTGCCTGGGAAGCCTTGCCCTGTGACAGGAGTCCTGATCAGCCTTTTCGATGCAACTGTCTTTCTAGACTTCCAAGTAGCACCCAACCTTGAATTCACCATCTCTAGGGTCCACCCTCCTGTTAAGGCCTCATTAAATCTCCCTGGAGCCCCTACTATCTTTTTCTGCTCACCGTTCACTGTTTGCCTACACTACCAACAATGATTATCGTGCTCCCTTTAGACATGGCACTTTGTCCCCAGATGGAACTTCAGATAAACCCCTGAAACTTGTCCAGGTCAAGCCCTGATTCTGCCTGAGGATCAGCTCTCATAACAGACCACACCCCTCCCTGTCTCCTTGGGTCAACCATGACCAGACAGTCCTTAAATGTGACTCTCAGAGTCTGAATATTTACATTTCATTTCAGGTATGCCTATGATGCATTTCTTCATCTTTTTTATGCCAGTTGTATCACGTTCAGATTTAGATGAATATTTAACTTTTCAACCACTATATAGTTCTCCTGTGAGTCTTTTCACTCTGCATAGGAATGTGTCTTTTCTACTGACTGAAACACCCATCTGTGCCCTGGTCCAACAGACCATATTAGTCACAGTGTATACACTTCAATTGACTCATCAAACCCTCCATGGGTATGAAAGCATCTCTCCCTCTGAGAGCCATGGGGACAATTCAAGTTTGCTTGGGTCCTGTATACTTGGAATTCAATTGTATTCTTTTCCCATCACAAACTTTTTTGTAAATATTTCTTTCGAAAATGATGCCAGTCAGAACCAGTTGCCCATTTCAAAGTAAACATTTTATATATATCCTCTCTAAAATGTGGATGACTGTGCATGTCTTACCAAAAATTTAAAGGAGGCCAACATACTAATTGAAAGCAAAACTGGAAAGGAAAAAAAAAAAGCCCTAAGTGTTTTAGAAATACTGCCCTGATCCCTCCTTTTCATTAAGGATGCCTTAATCCAGAATTGAGGTGGTATATTTGCTTCCTATCCTAAGAGGTGTGAAACATCAGCCTAACGGGCAGGGCTCACTCTTCACTCACTGGATGAGGATATTTGCACTTGGCTTATTTTAACACTACCCTTAACCTTTTATGGTTTAGTTTGTGTTTTCAATTCCTTTGCTCATTTAATCTTAGGCCAACCCACTGAGACTCTATCCTGGTAGGGCTCCACAGAAGAATTTCCTTTTGAAGTGTATGCCCCCAGGAAAATATCCCTATCAGTAAGACTTTGCCACAGTGTCTCCCACAATGTCTCCTAACTTAGTTGCAGCTGTAGGCCTTAAATTTAAAAACTGGATGATGTAACTTAATTATGATGCAGGAGCTTGAATTGAGGCACAGGTGCCGTGGTGGAAAAATCAGAGTCTGACCAGCTTTTAGCCATATGAGAAAGCATTACTGGGTTACTTGCACATGAACAGAACCTGCCCTGAAAGCCTGGCAGATCTTCATAAAAGCCATGAGTACAATCAAGTTAGTGCCATTAAAAGGAGAGCTCATGGCTCACACTCTAAAGCATGTGCTGTGGGCAACGCCATTGCTGTCACACCTGCTGCAACCAGCTGGCAAAACTGAAGCGTGTCCCTGGCTGGGCAAAGTCAACCCAATGCCTCGGACATCTGCAAGCTACCACGGCGCTGCTATTTCTTCAGGTAGACTTTGCTAATGGAGCTACATTTTCTCTTCATCATAACAGAATATGCCAAAGCAACGCTCCTAAAGCAATGTTAACATAGAGTAAGAGCCTTAATGAGTCACACGAGGCCATGAGGCAAGGGCACTACTGTCATCTTGTGCCTCATTCTGGTGGACATTTCTGCCTAAGGGGCTCTAAGCACACGTTAACACTATAAAATCCGGCACAAACTCAAGGATTCACTGTGCAGTGTACAAAATGGAGCTTTACTGCCTCCGCACTGGTTAATGGGAATACGTAAGTCCATAATAACAATTCCACGTCAAATTGGTCTTTAGAATGGCGGTTCTTTGGTGGGAACCCGCCACAGTCTGAATGTTTGTGCACCACCAAAATTTGTATGTTGCAGTCCTAACGTCCAGCGCAATGGTATTGGGAGATGGGGCTTCTGGAAAGTGATTAGGTCATGAGGGTGGAGCCTCATTAATGGGATTAGTGTTCTTATAAAAGAGACCCCAAAGAGCTCCTTTGCTTTTTCCTCTGTGTAAGGACACCGCAAGAAGGGAGAGTCTATGAACCAGGAAGTCCTCACCACACAGCAAATCTGCTGCACGTGACCATGGATTTTCCAGGTTCTAGATTCGTAAGAAATAAAGAAATAGGTGCCTCCATCCTGAGAGGATGCAGGGGAGATGCAGGAAGACACCAAAGCATCCATTCACCAAACAACAATACAGACCAGTTTTTGTTTCTAAATTAAGCAAAGGGCCCGGTTATGTGTTTAAGCCACCCAATCCAATCTGAACATTAGAAAGCTTTGAGAGCCTAAAATTAGTCACTTAATTTACAACTGGACAATGCCAGTGTTGCTTTAATTGTGACTAATTTTTCTTAAGAGGGCAATTCTCAATGTCATCCTCTAAAGATGATGGTAGCAGGCTTACATGCAAAATTAACTAAGTGTGAAATCAATGGTACAATAATGGAGAGTTTAACCAATTCTCCTACTCATGTTCAGGATTCCCCTAGCAAGGCATACTCCTGAATATGGAGAATAAATTCTGTTTTACAACATCCTCAAATCACAGCCCCTGCTATCTGTCCTGCTGTAGAACAAATCACCAGGAAAATTAACCACTAACATTGGCTGAGCACTTATTATATGCCTGGTACAATAATGAGTACTTCACAGGCATTATCACCCCTCATCCTCACAACAACTACATAAGGTGGAACAAAATACGGAAGAGGAAACTAATTTACAGAAAAGTTAAGTAACCTGTTCAAGGTCACACATATTATGCGTAGTAAAGCCCAGATTCCATATTATCAAACCCGAAGAAAATCCACAAACATAGCTGTTTTGGTTATTCTCCATTTCCCCCTACAGACTCTGTCTCTACCCCGTCTGTGTTTCAGCAGGCTAACCTCTATGGACTCTGTTAACTAAGCTCTCTTGCCTTCTGATTTCCAGTTGAGCTAACAGGAATTATCAGCAAGCGATCAGAGGACACGAAGAGACCAAGATCAGGGTGTGTAATCCCTGGTTTCCCCGCTACAGGGCTACAGGTTGGCAGGGACTCCTCTCTCTACTAAAGACCCTTCCTATAGCTAGAGGTATCAGTGGGTCCCAATAACCACCCCTCTTCTTCCCTACTTCAGATCACTGTGGTCTCCAAGACACTTTTCCATCCCTTATTTATTTCTGTTAACCCTGCTCCCAGCTTTGTAAATAGGTCCTTTATTAAACTTGTCTCATATGGCATTTGAGAGTTGCATATGTCTCCTACTGGGGCCCTGGTGGATTCAGAAATGTAGCTGAATGTCCTGCGCAGTGACGTACTCTCCATCAGAGACACTGATAAGTGCTCATAGCATAACTTCTTCCCTCCAAGGATCCCCTAGCCTCTTACCTTTTCCAATAAGCATCAGCTTAGATAGGATTTCTCAATCTCAATATTATTGACATTTTAGATCAGAAATTCTTTCATTTGGGCAGAGTCAGGGGTGTCCTATGCATGGCAGCATCCCTAGTCTTTACCCACTGGATGCCAATAGCAATCTCCCCAGTTGTAACAACAGAAAATCTTCAGATATTGCCAAATGTGCCCTGGGGGAAAAATTACCCCAGCTGAAAATCATGCCTTATAATTAATGGTAAAGGTGCTGCAGGGGGTAAACACAAGAATAACAAAAGAAGGAAAAGAAGGAAGGAATGGAGGGAGGGAGGCTGGAAAGCAGGGAGGAGGGAGGGAAGGAAGGAAGGATAGAAGGAAGGGAGGGAGGGACGGAAAAAAATTAAGTCAGGAGATACTTCAAAAAACATAATTCTACTACATTTCTGCCGCTGGTGATTAATGTCCCCCGCTAAAGGTACTTACTTTCACTTCTTTGTTATTCTCTTCCAAGAAGCTACAAGTTCTATTCTCATGGAGAATCTCTATCAGCTTTCTCCTACCTCACAACCACACCCTTCCCAGGCAGGTTGCTGTGATTTTCTCAACCACATTGCTCCGCCTGCCAATCAAGGAGACTGGACGAGACCATTTCCAACCTCCTCCCAGCCCTGAGAATCCATAGCTTTAAAGCAACACTTTCCCTGTTCAAGAATGATACCCCTGGTGGTCAGCTTTCCTCTTGTGTCTGTGGGAGCTAAAGAAAATCAACCACATAGATTGACTTTCCTATACACACAACCATTATCAACTCATTTTATTCCCACACTCCCTCTATCCCCCGCCTTGTTTTTGCCTTTTTTCAAAGATTCCAGGACTTATGTCTAGAACAAATATATCTTTGTCATCCCGAAAAAAATGGATGCCTGACTTGAGTTAAAATATAAAGAAATACCAAGAAATCTGAATGGTTTATGCCTGACGACGACTATTTGGACCACGTTCAAGGGCCTGCGGTAGAAACTTTTCATTAGCACCACGATGTTTCCGTGTCAGGAAGGAAAGCGTTGCAAGTATTTGAGATCTGAGGTTTTAACATTTGTCAAATGCAATTACCCAGACTTTTTAGCTCCAAAGTTGATTGGAATGTTATCTTCCACTTCTCATTCACACAATATGTAAAAAAGGAAGCCAAAGGGGTAGTTCATAAAACAGATGCAGTAATAACAACAATAGCGTGTTTAAATTAGAGTGACATGAATGAGTTTGTAATACTTTGAAACCACATAACCCTGAGAGAGCTAAAAGGTCTATTAGAGATAATGAGGCTGGTAGATGCAGCGTTCCAATGAGAAGGAAGGACGCTATGTACATATGAATCACAAGACAGAATGCAATCCAAATACGGTTCTCAAACCACAAATAAAATGTTGGCTTAAAGCACTGCATCTCTCTGGATGAAACACAGAGAAGACTATTAGGTGCTGAATCTTCCTCTTCAAAGGACGAAAGCTAACCTGCCCTTGAGGACAGCGATGAAACAGATGACAGTTTTCCTGAGCATCATCCCAGACACCTGTCACTCCAAAAACTGGCCCACATGATCCCCTGGTAATCATTCTTTCAGATGCAGTTTCAGGCAAATCCTTGCAACAGAACCCCCATTTCTGCTGTATCTTAGGATTAGAAATGTTAGCTCGATTTCCAGTTTTGTGTCTTAAAAGAAGTTGCAAGTCAGGAACTATTTGGGACATTAAATTACACTTAGGACACAGAGTTTTCCAGGGAGCCCCTTCTCTAGGACATAGAGACAAGGATTTTCCAGAGAAAAGAGTTGCTGTCATTGGTCAACAACATAGGAGATGATTCTTTTCTTCTTACTTGGGATCATGACTGACCTCACCACAAGGAAAATCAGTGCAAGCTAATCTCTGAGAAACTCCAGAGTATCCACAGAATCACAGGTCATGTTGCTATGAGGGCAAAATACAGAGGTGGAAAAACACAAAGTTCAAAAGAAGATGAGTAAGGAATTATATAAATAACATAATCTCCACTCCATTCAATCTGAGGGTCACACACTGGTAGCCCCATGAGCCAAATGCAGGGAGCAGATGCAACCAAGTTTGTTTTGGTGACGAGAATGTTTTTAAAAATTGGACTTGAATGCCTTTATAGGAAGGCATGCACTTTCCTCTGCCCACCTGCACCCCTGCTCCCTGATGCTTACACTGACCCGCGTCAGTCACTTTTGTTATTTGACTAGCCCCTGAGACATGAGGTTGACAAGCCTGTGTTGGTCAAGCTTCTTAACTTCTTAACTACACAATATAAAATCTGTTGTGACAGGTTAAGTAAGAAATAAAACAGCATTTGTTAAAGGGTACTGGGCACTTCATAGAATAACTGAGAGGGAGAGGGTAAGAGGCACAGACTGAGGAGCTCCTCAAGCAGGAACAATGCCAACCACAGAACGGGGCTTCTCCACTAAAAACACCACTCAGACCCCACTTAGCAGCAAGAGTGCCCAGAGCGGCACATGTGGCCCCATCCTGCTCCCCTCCAGAAACCACCATGCCCACCAGGGCTCCGTGCGCAAGCTGGATTCCCTCATGCTGCCCCTGTCTTACTTTGCTCACTTCCCACTCCAGTTCTGCTTGGCAGAACCAGGATCCCAGGCCCTGGTCCCAGCTGCAAAATTTTATTCAACAACATGGATGAAGACAAATAAGGTATACCTACCTATTTTATTCTAAAGTTATCAAAGGAAACTATTTCAATCTCCTGTAACTAAGTTTTCACGATACAGGTGAAAAAAAATGAAATAAATATTCCGTTTAATTTAGCAAAAACCTTTTCTCAAACCCTTAAGAAATAGCATTTTGCCACTTACTTCCAAAAATGGCGCAGTTTAAAATATAGAAACATAAAAACAACAGAACCACAGAACTACTGAAAGAAATTAAGCAACCACCAAAAAAAAAAAGATTAAAAGAAAATTAATTAAATAAATTCCAAGTAATAAAATATAGTTCCAAAAAGAAACATAGCAGCAAACAAAAAGATAGCTACTATATAACCAATCACAAAATGGCTGTGCTTCCTAGCAGGCAAAGCAAAAATATGTTACAAATTTCTTATTGTTTATTAAAAGGATATGTGCCCAGTTCACTAGGGAAATATATCAATTTCCTGCCTTTGAACGGAAAAGAATTTATCATAAGGAAAGAACACTGAAAAACAAACTGATGGCGCCGCTGACAACAATTTCACAAAAGTTAATAGAGGTAGTTCTATTCATGACCATTCCTCATTTCAAAGTTTAGGGAATAATTTCAAATTGTAGTTTCATCAAGGAATTTCTACACAAAATCAGAGTAACAAATTCCAGTAGGTAGCTAACTCATGGTGTGCTTTGATACCATGATAAACCCTAGAAAATCTGGCAAAACAAACAGTTCAACTGTCTCTGATATTGGAATACCAATTTTCTCAGCAGGACTCTGGTGGAGCAAAGTGTAACAGTCACATTCACACTGAGGTCCTTCCACGCAGGTGCCCTGTGCTGCTCACTGAAAGGAAATGCATAAGTTCCTCAATGTAGACAGCATCACTAGTATTTCACTAAAGAATTAAAAATCTTAAACTGTCCTCTGACTCAGATATAGGCGGTACATGGCAAGAAGAGAAAAGCCAAAGTTTATTTTGTTTTGTCTCTAATCAGTAGTTTTGAATTAGTTCAAATATTTGAGCAAGGGTTCTCTGAAACTATCAGAGTTCTGCCCGTAAGTAATGAGATACAGAAGTGAACCTGGATCTAAGAGTAAGAAGACCAAATTTCAGTCATAGTGCCCTTAACTATGCAATCTTGGTAACTTGTCCACCACCCCCAGCTAAAAGAAAAAGGACCAAGGCTGTGACTGAAATTGGCCTTATGGAGGGGACAGCATGTTAGTCATCTGTTGCTGCACAAGTTACTCCAAAATGTAGTGATTTAAAACAGCACCATTTTAATATATAATACACAATGGAATATTACTCAGCCATCAAAAAGAGTGAAATCTTGTCATTTCCAATGACATGGATGGAGCTAGAGCATATTACGCTGAAAAAAGTCAGAGAGACAAATACCATATGATCTCACTCGTATGTACAATTTAAGAAGGAAAACAGATGAACATAAGGGAAGGGGGAAAAGGAAAAAAAGGAGAGAGGGAAACAAACCATAAGACTCTTAACGACAGAGAACAAACTGAGGGTTGATGGAGGGAGGTGGGTGGGGGATGGGCTAGATGCGTGATGGGTATGAAGGAGGGCACTTGTGAGGAGCAATGGATATTGTATGTAAGTGATGAGTCACTGAATTCTACTCCAGAAACCAATGTTGCACTGCCTGTTAACTACCTAAAACTTAAATTTTAAAAAAATTTTAAAAATAAAAGCACCATTTTAATCTGAATGTTTCCTCTTCCCAGTCTTTCCTTGGCTGTGATGGTTAAGTAATGATGAGTTTAAAACATATTTTCCAAAACTTAAATGTAAATCAGGCACTTATAAAAGACCTAAAATGTAGAATTACCCCAAAACTAGTCTGAAAATCACTGGGGTCAGAAACCGTGGAACAAGTGCAAGAATGAAGCCATGGGCAGCCAGGAAGTGGAGACCTACAGAAGTAGAACATCAGGACCGGGCTGAAGTGGGAAAAGGCCTAAAGTAGATCAGAAGCTCATCTGACAACCTCGGCCCAACTGCTGAGCTTGTCTTGTCTGGGAGAATGTTCTTGAAGCCATGAAACCAGAGAAAGATGGAGGTGAACTTTATTTAGGGTAATCATATATCCTGATTTCACCAGGGCAGTCTGGTTTATGTTTGTGTCACTACTAACAGTCCTCTTTTCCATTCTCACAAGTGTCCCAGTCTGGATAATAAATTTTCTCTAACTTTATGGGCACTAAGCTTAAGTGACACATACCTTTAAGGCCTGGGTTTTTAAAACTTGCCTTGCCCATCATTCTTCTCCCTCTTTAATTTCCTTTTGAGCACTGCCTTTCTAATGATTAATCCTCTGCTCAGTAACATCCTGCCTTCCCTTCTACTAAAACATTTTACAACTTTCCATTTAGGATTGGGGTATAGTTAGAGAGTCAAAGTTAGAATCCTCGATTTTGATGTAACCTTGAGGTTACCTGGTCATCAATATCAGCAGTTTTGATCCAGATGAAGGCATTCAAGTGATAACTGGCCATATATCACCAAGATTCAAGCCTCCAGAGTGAGACCCTGAAGAGCAACATCAAGAAGTCTCTCTCAGTAATGGCTGTGGTAGCTACTATGAGATGGAGACAGAAGGATGCCCATTTAGATAACTGAGGGAAGGCTTATTTGACTAGGCCTCCACCTCTATTCATTTTTGAAATCTGAGCTGGGATAAAAACATTCCAACACCCTCTCCATGATGCCAGTTTTTAATGTCTTGTTCAATAAATAAATTTTCCTGTAAATTTGTGAGCCAGAAGCTCTTGAGTTTGGGGAATCCCATGGAGGGAGGCTAATGCCAAGACACAGCAGGACAAATTGTAGCTTCCGGTGCTGATAACAGACACCAGACAAAGTTGTGAACTGCTCTGGGCCTCAGTTTCTTCATGCATAAAATGAAGGTCTTGAGCTAGGTGGTCTGGATATTTTCTTTATCTCCAGTTCCAAATTTCCACGTTCTCAACAACACATTTGATCCAACATTTTTGACCCACTTCCTCATGCTAGAAACTGCAAGTGCTGGGCCAAACATAAAAAAGACATTGTGCTTTTCTTCAAGGACCTTACGGCTTAGTGGAAGAAACAGAATATTAAAATGGTGGAAGGAGATTTAGATCTCCAAGGAGCAACTGCCTGGCCTGGGGGAATCAGGTAAAGGCTCCCTGAAGGAGGAAGCACCAGAACTGAGTCTTTAAGGACATGAAGGAGTTCACCTGTTAAAAAAGAGAGGACAAGCATTCTAGACAGAGGAAACAATATGAGCAAAGTCTTAGAGGCATAAAACAGTCAATTCAGTAGTAACAGAAGTGCAGAGTCAGGCATGGGTACTACTTACAGGCATGTGATGATGGATGAATTCAGATGCATGCTAAGGAACGTGGACAAGGCCCTGTATTTATGGGTGACCTCTTGGAGGATCTCAAGCAAGACAGTAAGATGCTCCAATATGGGTATAAGCCAAACTGAACCAAATCTGCATTTTTCCTCCAGACAAGTATCTCTGGGAATGTTTAACAAGAGATCATGATGAAAATCAAATAAACGTTTAGGGTCACTATAATGTTCAAAAAAGTATAGCTGATACAAGTACAGGAAATGGCAGAGCCATCCAACAGGCAACAAAATAGCAAAGGTCATTACTTTTGCCAATTTGAAATGAAGAAACATAAAATATAAGAAGGAGAAAGAACTTAGAGGTTTGTTCAGTCCAACAGTTTCATTTCAGAGAAGGAAACTGAGGCCTTGGGAAGGAAAGTCACAAGACCCTGGACAACTCACATCTCTCTTTGTTACATTTCCACCTTCAATCCCATGGGGTTTACGAGTAAAAACCCTCTTATCTGGCTGGTTGGTGCCTAAAGACAGTCAATTATTTGGAAAAGTAGGGAAAAATAAACCCCCAAAATATGCATACACACTTTTGACTTTTTATTTTAACATATAGATGTACATTCATTCTCCAATCTTCTATTCAGGGTCAATGTGCTCCTTTAGATAGATGGACGCATAGATTAGAGAACTTCTTTCTTGAACAACACATCATCATAGGGATCATCTAAGACTTACAGTGTGATTTCTTTGAAATAAAGCTCTGATTGAAGACATTTGCAAAGGAATCAAGCATGACATTCTCCTAATTTTTATTATGTTTCTAATTCTTTAAAGTGGTCGGACATTTAATTCAACAGCAATTTTCTTCTTATCAACTCATTTTATCAATGGTTTTCAAATCATGCAGCTTGTTTTCCACAGAAACAATAACCCCTTTCCTAAAAATCATACTTTTGGTTTCCATGACCTTAAATTTCGTAATACAACACAAGTACAATGGCAGATACAGGTGTGGAAGAAGCACAACTGAGTCCTGGTAAACACACCACTCAATCCAGGGGCAGTAGGTGTGAGGGGGTCTAGCAAACGGCCCACTACCCAGGAATGAGCAGCATGTGGTAGGTCAGATATGTTTCGTGGAGAAATAGCTCAATTCACATGGGGAGCAGAGTGAGGAGAACTCAGTTAAGAGGGCTTCTGATGAATTCACTTCCTCTTACCCTCACAGGTAAATGAGTTCATTAATCTGGGATATGATTCTGGGAAGATCAAGGGTGGATATATCCCAGTTTACCTGATGTCACTATTCACATTTTTAAAAACTTGGTTACCCAGTGGGGCGCTTGGGTGGCTCAATCAGTTAAGTGCCTGCCTCTTGATTTTGGCTCAGGTCATGATCTCAGGGTTGTGAGATCCAGCCCCATGTCAGGCTCTGCACTGGGCGTGGAGCCTGCTTAAGATTCTCTCTCTCGCCCTCTCCCTCAGCACCTCCCCACTTAAAAAAAAAAAAATGATACCCAGTATCATTCTTCTAACGCTTGACAAACTCTCCTTCCATCATCCAACTAAAAAAAGAAGCTATCTTCCCACAGAGCCTGTGACTGTAAAGAAAAAGAACTCCACATACGGAAACAGCACATGGACTGATAAACAAAAAAAAAGGTTAAAAACACAGGGTTCTGTACTACAGAGGATTCACTGTTGATTCACTTAAGTTCCCTACGCTTTTTTGTCTTTTTTTAGGTGAGCACCTTAGATAACAAAATCATACTTCCTTCTGACCAGATTAGTGCCACATCAGTATCTCTGCTTTATTCAAACCCGATACTAAAAACTGATAACATAAAAGATGGAGATTCTCTGTGTGAACAACATATGCCCATGAAATGATCACTTCATTTGTTTCCGAAGAGTCCCCCATTACTTCCCTTCTAATTGGCAAACAGAAAACGTGCTGGGCTTCCCCTTCAGCAGCACCAAATCCAAAAGAAGGCAGCAGATGGCATATATCCTCCTGACTCCTAAAATCTATGCAAATCTTTGAATGTCTCAGCTTAAAGGCAGTATTGAAAAATGATATGTTTCCATCAACACAGCAAACAAGATAACAGAACTGCTAGGATCAAGAGGCAGATGCCCAGGAGAGAGACTGATAGTGGATAATTTGGCCTGAGACAAAAAAGATCAGCTTTTAGAAAGGGTGTCATCATTATCCCATAAATAAGAACTTGACAATTTAAAATCTAAGCGGAAAGCAGAGGTTCTCTCAACAATACACATTTCATGTTTGCAATAATTTAAGGTTGAAAGAATCCATATATGTTGGAAATTCTGCCAAATAGCTCTAGGGCTGAAACTGGGTTTGGTTAGGCTATGTATGACAAATGTTAGGGGAAGCAAGAGGGACAATTCTTGATTTCAGTTTATTCTTCAGGAAATTGATGACAGGGATAAAACTACTTCAAATCTGTTAAAGATCTAGAAGATGACATGGCCTCTGGATTCATTTAGCCAACATTTTTAGATGACTACGATGCCAGGTCTGTGCTTAGGTACCAGAAGCACAAAGACAGAAAAGAATAATAGCTGGCTGCTTTGAAGACTCGTCAAATGCTACATTCTAGGCTGGGGGCTTATTAGGCACTACATTGTTTAATCCTTCTAACAATCCTTGGAAGTACATACTGTTATTACATCCATTTAACCGATAAGAACACTGAGATCTGAAGATTTGGGGTCACAAAATTAGCAAGCAACAGAGCCTGAATTAGAGCTCATATGGTGTTAAGCCAAAGAGTGGCTGGATAACCTCTATTAAATATCACCACCAAGATAAAGTCTAGTGCTCAAGATGCTTTCTGTTTACTGAATGGAGGATAAGCAGGACTTGGCTAGGTAGAAAGAACCAAGAAAGACACCACTGGACAAAGACAAGAGTAAATGTTTTAAAATGACATTTCCAACCTTATTATGTCAACGTTTCTCACTAGGACATGAATGGATCCCACAGAACTGTCTGAATAATAAGGAAATCACAGAGTGCAATGGAATGGACACCACAGGAGGGCTTTGAGCAAGCCTGTGACATAATGTGATTTACACTCATAAATTTACTCCGGCTCCTGGGGGAATGAGAAGGGATGGGCAGACAAAAAGTACAAACCAGGATATTGTCCAGAAAGAAAGCCTATCTGGTCTGAGGCTTTGGTACCTGGGAATTTGTAGTGCCATTTACTGAAATGGGAAACAGAGTTCTGCATTTACCATATTAAATTCGAGACATTTCTTAAACATCGTAAAGATATTTAAATGGAATATGCTACTCTGGGGCTCAGAAGAGAGGTGACAGCTGGTTATACAAATTTAGGAGCTCCATACAAATAGAATGTGGTATAACTGCTTTTTTAGATAATTCTAATGATGAAGAGGAAAAAAAAATGGGAAGAAATGTGGAAGGAAAGCAGACTATCAATTTTAGTAAGGCTCTTAGATTATTAATTCAGTCAAATAAATCCTTGTCATATAGCATTATTGTAATTGTTCCTTTCATGCTTATGTGTGTTTTATTTATTTATACTTCTCTAAATTCAAAAAAAAATGAATTTAAGGCTACATCCAAAAATGTATCATATACTAAGAACTTCTACACATTACAATAGTATTTAGTTTGTTTTGTATCTCATCCATACAACAAAGTAATAATTAGCCACCAGTTACACATCTATGGTTTGATCTTGAGATTAGTCAAATAATTATTGAGGAATTAATCAATTTAAATTGAGTTAATCAATTTAACTTTAAAAAATTATCTTTGTGAAACCACCAGGCATCCGAAGAAAAAAAAAGAGAGAGAGAGAGAGAGAGAGAGAGAGAGAGAGAGAAAGAGAGAAAGAGAGAAAGAGAGAAAGAAAGAAAGAAAGAAAGAAAGAAAGAAAGAAAGAAAGAAAGAAAGAAAGAAAGACGTATCGCCACTTTCTGATACAGTCTCCGTGTACTTTTCAAACTGAAGTATGCCTCCTCCTGGAGATAGTAGTGATGCATTCCAGAAACACCAGCAGTCACAGAATAACCCAAGGAGGAATAAGAAGCAGCTTTGTTTTTCTTTGAAAAATTTGGTAGGAAAAAATGTTTTTCTATTAAACCACAGGTAGAGGGTTAAGGAGATGGGCAAAACGGGCGAAGGGGAGTGCACGACGCAGGCTGACAGGAAATGAATGAGTCATATGGATGAGGGATATGGCACAGTGATGTAGGAAGACAGGTGGTGGCCACACTCGTGCTGAGCAGAGTACACTGTATACACTTGTCCAGTCCCTATGTTGTACCTCTGAAACTGTGTGCCAATTACACTTCATCCAAAAAAAAAAAAAAAGGTGTATAATGAAGTGGAAGGCAAGCTTTCATTAGCTAAAATAAAACATAATGCTTCCCAAAACTGTAGAACTGCTAACAACCCCTTTGGCTTATGCTGCCAGACCTCTGGAGGTACAAGTTCTCTGTCCTTTGCTGCTAAAGGGACTCTGGCAGAAAAGTCTGAGGGGCACTGGCTTCATTTTCCTCTAAGCCCTGGGGAGGGTATTTTCACTCAACATTGCACAGAGGTAGGGGTAATTCGTTCAAATTTCTCCACATCAGACCCAAAGAACAAGGTTTTGCAAGTTGGAACGTTCCAAGTCAAAACATCAGAAGCAGCTCACAGCGCCAAGCTTATCTCACAAGTATGCCTTTCTTGTCATCAGAAGAGATAAGGACAAAGAGAAAACACGTCTGAGCTCCAGCTCTTTCCTGTAAGTTCACCCTTGCACTTTATGATATGCAAGTTTGTTCCTGGTTATTATTCAGACTTCAGGTCCACAAAGGCCAGGCATTTAAGAAGAAGAGAAGCCCAGACATGGCTTCAAATATGTCCTGCTGCTGTCAGGTGGCTCAGGGGGCTGAGTTGTGCCTCTTCTCTTGGCCCATCCCAGGCTCTAGGCCCCATCCCTCCTCACTCACCAGAGCAAAGGAAACAAACAGCAGACATGAAAGAAGAGCCAGGGGTAGAAGAAAGGATTAACTGGGCTTTTTTCCATGAATCTGAAGGATGAGCCTCAGAATCTTTTCCCTTTTTTCACACTCTGGGCTTCAGCAGGACTGGAAGGAACGGACATGTGCCCAGGCTTTCTTTCTTTTCAACAAAGTCCTACAAAGGCTATCTCATAGCCTTACCCCGTGGACTCAAATACAAATAGCAATGTCTTTGCAGGAAATCACAGAGCAGAAAAGGCTACAGAGGACAGATGTTATCAAATAAAACAAAAAACATTTAAGGACTTTTAAATAACAGTTTCCCACTCCTGGCTCACACTCTGTGGTTTTTGCTCAGCACACACAGCACCCTAGAGTCTTCCTTCTCGCAAAACAGTGGCTCTATGAGATCATTCTTTTTGAAAATATTTTTTTTTTCTTCCCTTGGACCTCAGGTACATAGCCTTGGGTTAATCATGATATAATATTGTCACTGGGCAATGCATGGTCTTCTTTTATTTTTATTTATTCAATTATTTATCACTTAGAAATGAATATATAAATGTACATATAGGTATAAGGAGAGTTTTACCATATACACATTCTTAAATAATACATTGTTTAGGTTTGTTTTTAAACATTAAAAAAGCACACCATACCTGACTTCTGGAATTTGTGGTTTTACTCATCATTATGCTACCAAGACACATTTAAATGGTTGCATATTGCTGTAGTTCATTCATTTTTACTGCTACATAATATCTTGCTGTATAAATACACGCAATTTGTTTTTCCATTTTTTTTTCTCAATGCTCATTAGGTTGCTTCAAGTTTTTTGTGATCATTAACAGAGCTACTCTCAATAGATACTTTTTGCAGAAACATGAGGTCTTTAGAACTAAGGAAGACTGGGATAAACCATCGGCCTTCTCTTTACTGGATCTCATCTTTGAATTCATTATGCCAGCGGACACTGAATCAGCACAGTAGCGGATTCATTCAACCAGTTTCATACTCTTCCCAAGATAAAACATTGAGAGTAACTAATATTTGTAAGTTCGTGTTGCATGCCTACTACACATAGACAAAATGAAAACTCGGTCTGCTCTGTGTCTCAATGTACTGAAAACAAGAGGCTTCCCCAGACCATGCCCCAGCAATACATATCATGATGTGCACCCCACAAGATCACATGCAAATTCAAAATGGATTAGTGATACATGCAGATCGGCACCTTGAGAGTGATGAGATGTGAATCAGTTCCTACTTAGTTCAGGGACAAATTGGATGATCTTATTTAATAGTTTTTCACAAATAATAAACACAGTAGATTCAAACATCTAGATAATACACATACGCATACATATACACATATGCGTATGTAGTGTTCGGATCCAATTGCTTAACTGAGTATATTTCTTCTCTTTAAGTCTTTCTTAAAATTAAGATCGCATTGAGTTGGGGGAAGTCGGTCACATACTGTAGTATAGTAGTAGGGTAGCAGTGATAGTAATGGTAGCACCAGCTAACATTTCATGAGTGTTTACTATTTCCCAGGCATTGTTCTTCCATGCGATTTACATAACTTTACTAATTCAATAAACAAACCAGCCCCATGGAGTAGTCCCTTTGTCTCCATTTGCAGTTGAGGACACTGAGGCACAGAAAAGTTAAACACATTCCCCATGATTGTACAGCTAGTACAGAGATGCAATTTAAGCCCAGAAAATCTGATTCCAAAGCATATGCTTCTACCTACTACGTCCAGATACCATATAAGCAGTATCGTCTATTATAGTGTGAAGGTTCTAGCCCCCATACTGGACTAGACTATTCCTGTGGCCATGGGCAAATCATTCACCCTCTGTAGGTCTTAGTCTTGTCATCTAAAAAACAACAGAGATGGCCCTAATACCCCTTCAAGCTGTCTTGTCATATGCATGTAAGTCCCCAGTACAATTCATCTCTGATCATCAATTCTCTCCCTCGGACCTAACAAAATTAACCCTTGAATATTCAGAGCCAAGACAAGAATGTGTAATTGAAGTAGTCTTAGTTCATCTGGGCTGCTAGAACAGACACCATAGACTGGGAAGCCTATAAACAATAGAAATTTACTCCTCACAGTTCTGGAGGCTAGAAGCTCAAGATCAGGGCGCCAGCATGGTCAGGTGAGGGCCCTCTTGCTGGCTGCAATTTCTCGCTATATCCTCATGTGGCAGAGAGCTAGGGAGCTCTGTGTGCTCTCTCAGAAGAACACTAATTTTATTCATGAGGGCTTCACTCTCCCGACTTGAGCACCTTGCAAAGTCCCCACCCCCTAACACCGGGACACTGGGGGTAGAACTTCAATATACGAACTTGGGGGGACACAAACATTCAGACCATAGGCAACGTCCATAGGCACACTGCACCATGTGGGGTTATCACCACTCCTAACACCTAACAAACTTACTTACCAAGAGACAACTACTACAAAGGACAATATATAGTTGGGAGCCAGAAGAAAGGAAATTGGGATGAAAACTTAAATTGGATAGTGCCTTCCTTAGTGACAGGGGGTACAGGTTTAAACAGTGTAGCTTCCCAAGAGATCAGAAAAATGAACCCCAGTGTTGGAATGTGTGTCTGGAGAATATGTTTTTAACCCATCCATAGACCTGAATCCTGTATGCAGCACGGTCAGTATTTTGAACTCAGTGGTATTTAGAACTCAATTCCATAGGCATATTTACAGAGTGGCTATCGAAAGCTCCCAGCTGCAGAATCCTGAAGCCACAAGCTGTATTTATGTGCAGGGTTGCTAATCCCTGGTCCCAGCTCTGCTCAAGTCCGTAGAAACACTTCATCTCTGTAGACAAGTCCTTGTAAATCTCTCCTTGTCGAAGGATTTAGTTCACTGATTGTCAGCCATGAGCTACTTCATAAAACAACTCACAGAGGAATAGAGCCTCTGCTCTGCCTTTGGCAGGGAGCTTGTTACACTAGATAACCTTTTAATGACTGTATTCCATTTTAACTCAGCTCCTGAGAGGGAAAGGAAAAAGAAAGAAAAGATCCTTCCTTAATGCTCTGCTTTTTTCATATTGCACCTACTGAAGCAAATTAGAAAAGATGGATAGAGGTTGCTTTTGCCTCTGGAATCCCAGGGCCTTAAAACATAAAAATGGGCCAGTTGTTCATTGAAGTGGTGACGTTTCAGGGCTAAAGGAGCCATTGAAATATGCAAAGACAAAGTTTCTAAACTGAAAGTGATATCAAATCTACAGCAATGCTATTTTTAACACCTGTTTCTGGCTGAAATGTTACCTTTTAATTCTCCGTTACACTTTGCAGTGATTGTCCTCATTTCAATAAATTAAAATTAATATTCAGGAGAAAGAATACTGATTTAAGGAAGCACAGAAGTATATGACTGAGCATATTTAAAAAAAATCTAAGGAGATTTTATGTCTACTCCCTGATGAATTAGGAGATTACAGGGGGACTATTCTGAGGAAAACACTGAAAACAACTACGATTATTGACTGCATTCTGCACAGAGTGGGGTAAAGTATTTCACTTTGGTACTGGCTAGAAGACAGGATTTCTATGAAAGTCAAATCAGAGTTCTGAGAACTCTAGCAAGAAACTCCCTTAAAGATGTGAGGTTCTGTAACATGAAATACTTCCACACATTAATAATGTTAAAACTTCAAAATTCTAGATGCAAGTTACCTTGAGTGAGGAATACCTACATGCCATCTACAAAGCATGGTTTTAGTTATAATATGCAAACTTATGTTTAATTTGGGCCAAATCTTACATGTGGCAGAAGACCTCATCGATGACCTCCACTTGACCTGCCTGCTTATTAAGCAGACCTCTCCATTGCTCCATAAAATGTAGAGACAGAAGACCTCACTACGTCTGTAACTGAAAGCTAGCAGACTCCGCTCCAGGACAGTGCTCGCTGCTGCCCCATCATTAGAGATGAGCAGTCACCAGGAGTCAGCTGTGTTCATCTCCAAAATGATTTTCTTTTAATTCTAAGAGTTTGGGGTTTTTTTTTAATTTCAGCTTTATTGAGGTATAATTGACATACACAATTTTAAGATATTTAAAGTGCCCATCATGGCGCTTTGATATACATATATACCTCCAAACTGGTTTATGGCAGTGTGTACCTGTTAGCATCATTGCATAATTTAATTAAGAATAGAGTATATTGATAAAATTAATTAAATAAAAAAAGAAGCTATTCCTATGAAAAATAAATTGAATGTTTGGAAAACTTTGATAAAGAAAAATCATCAAAAAGTTATTGATAGGTAAAATCCTATCTTACTGGTGCCCCCCCATGAACACGCCCTCTCCATATACACAAATCACCAAGAAAATAATTGGGGGAGGAATCTACTAAAAATCTTCTGCACTCAATTTACTTTTCACCTATCCTGAGCAGTGGTCAGCAAACTTCTCCTCTAAAGAGCCAGAAAAAAACATTTTAGACTTTGCAAGCGATATATATGGTCTCTGTCACAACTATTCTACTCTGTCGCTATAGCACGAAATCAGTCATGGGCAATAGCTACATGACTGATTGTAGCTATGCTCCATAAAAGTATATTTATGAACACTGAAATTTGCATTCCATATCATTTTTACATATTACAAAACATTATTCTTCAATTTTTTCAACCATTCAAAAAAAACTAAAAAAGATTCGTAGCTTGAGGCCACATGAAAACAGATGGTAAGCCGGATTTGGCTTGGGCCACGGCTTGCCAACCCCTGATCTTGAGTCCTCACTCCATTTTAGAGAAGAAAAAACTCAAATTACAGAAGATGCATTTGGGGTATGGTTTATGTTAAGAAGGAAGCTGTAGAACTCACTCAGCCAACTTTATTCAAAGAAAATGTCTTGACCCTACATCAAAATATTAATGGACAATTGTATCCTTTAAGTTAAAACAGAATGATTAAGGGGTATGTATCCTACTTTTAAGATTTTCTGTTTTGTCCCCATTTATAATTAATTGTTTAATGTCTAAGATCAGGCAGTCAGGGACCAGGTCTGTCTTTTTCACTGCTGAACTCTCAAGCACTGCCAAGTGCTATCAAGGGGGTTGCTAGATCAGTAGCAATAAATATGTATCAAGTGATCACTGAGCAACTCCATGCTAGGCCCTCTTCCTGGCTCTATGGATACGACTGTGAATGAGACAGGCATTGTCTTTGTTTTCATGGACTTAACGTTTGACCAGCAAGAGATACACAACATGCAATTACGTATTTCTTCATAATTTCTTCAATAAATAAATGTGCAATCAACATATAAGCCAATATTTTAAAAATCAACAGCTCATTATGACACACCCTCTCCCAAAAATATCAACAAGTTACTTAATAGAAATTAGCTTTCCTCTGTTTATTGTAGCATCTTGATATATCCTAGACATCAAAGCATTCAGTTGTCCTCCTTTTTCTGATGGAGTGAGTCAATACTCCAAAAGGTATTGGTGGGTACCCTCACCCAAAAGCGAGAGATTACTATTATACTACTACCATCTCTGAGAAGCAGTAATAGGCTCAATGAAACACCTGTGCGTCTCTGGCTCTGTGGGAGGCTGACAATGCACCCCTCCCACAAGAAGTCCATGTCCGAATCCCCGGAACCTGTGTACATTACCCTATGTGGCAAAAGGGACTTTACTAATGTCATTATGGTTGAAGAACTTGAAATAGGGAGCTTATCCTGGATTATTTAGGTGAGCTCTATCTAATCACATGAGCACTTAAAAGTGGAGGAACCTTTGCAGCTGAAGTCAAAGGAATGCTCTAGAAGAAAAGGCAAGAGGGATCCAAAGCATTAGAAGGGCTCAACCTGCCACTGGTAGTTAGAAGATGCAGGATGCATGAAGCAAGGTATGCGGGAGTCCTCAAAAATCTTGGAATGGACTTCAGCTGACTGCCAGTGAGCAAACAGGGAGCTCAGTCCTACAACTGAAAGGAACTGAATTCTGCCAACAACCTGAATGAGCCAGTAAACAGGCTTATCTCTTAGCATGTCCAGAAAGGAATACAGGCTGCTAACCTTCATTTTGGCCTCTGGAGTCTAAACAGAGATCCAGTCAGGTCCGCCAGACTTCTCTCCTACAGAAACAGTGGGTAATAAATCTGTGTTGTTTTAAGCCACTAAATGTGTGGTTATCTGTTACAGTAGCAATTTCAAACTAATACAGGCTCTCCCTAAGAATGCCTTTGAACATCACTGCCCCTTCTGTGGAGAAAGGTGTTGATGCCAAGAAAACCTAGTCCCCAGTGCCAGGTAATTCATTTAGAAATCTCTCTAATGATAGTATTTTTAAAAGAAACTTGTAATGCTAATTACCACCTAATTATTTTTCAAACAGGGTGTAATCATGGGCAATATTTTCAGAACATGCAATACAATTAAAGTTACAAAGTCACTTGGATTATGCGAGCAAAGCAATTGGATGATAAATATCACCTTGCCGAGTCAAGATTCACACTTAGACTAATAATGGACTAATCTGTATGTAAATCATACAGCCCAATTACAACTTGTGTTTGACATTCTGTCTGCTTTCAGGGGTGGAAAAAAAGCATACTTTCCTGAGAGTAAGAACTGTCGGTCTTACATAGTTGAAGAACCACCCACTATAATTCCCCATGTTTCTGATGATATCGCCAAGTCCATGACTCTCTATGTATGCTGACCTGCTTGTTTGGTTTAATATTATTTCAAGAAGATATCCAAAAACAGCAGCTTTACTCAGTGGAGGATATAAAGGGTGTTCGCTGACCTCATACCTGAGGAGAGCTGCAAGGCTCTCATCTCTACAGGACCTCTTGTTTTTTCTTTTTCCATCATGGAGTTGACTGAGGGTAAGCTAACCCATTCATTGCTCAGACTGTCAAGGGTTTGGAGCAGAGATGAATGGCAAGCCAGGATTTGGTAAGTGGAAGATAAGATATGCAAGATGCCATGTGGGACAGAACCCAAAAGGAAAAGAACAGAGTGCCACTTTGAAATCGAAAGCCATCTCTAAACCTCTGGAGGGGACGCAGAAGCCACCTTAAGGAAAAGACCAGTTTGTTTTCTTGTCTGTTTATTCATCTGTGGGTGTTTGTACGGAGAGGGAACTACCTCAGTGACTGCTGTGACTTTATAAAGGAAATGCTCAAAGCCTGCTCCCAAAGGGAGAGATGAGCAAAACTGGTACTAAACCACCTTACAAAACAACAGAAGAAGCGGGGCTTTCGTACAGTGTATTCTCTCTGCTGAGACTGCTAAGCCAGGGGTGTGCTGGAGTCAGCTCTCACAGGCTCGCGTAAACCAACTGTTAGCATCTCTTCCTACCTCTGCTCAATGCTATCACATTGGTAGTTTGATATTGGCCCAGGAGAGAGTACGGACACCATGGAGATCTACAATCCTTACAAATCAGTGTTCTTGTTCTCAGAAAACCAGTGATTAAAGAGAAATTTTATCACACACTTGAACTGACCATGCAATCAGTAGCTAGGGGCTTGATGTGATCTCTGAGGTTGGAAGCAGAGGGCTGTACCTGACTCAGGTCTGAGAAAGTGAAGCAGCCTGCAGTGATATGGGTGGTGGACTCGACTGGCCGGCATGACCAGATGGCACCACTCATAGGAGAACACCAGTTTGAGGTCGCCTTTGTTTTCGTCCAAGAGGGCTGCCCAGAAGGGCAGAGGAACCACTGAAAAGCTGGCAGTAAATGCTGGATTTCTAAGGACTGCAGAAGGACCCCCATATGGAGTGGGAAATGTATGCTCCTCAGCCAAAACAGCCATGGAGCAAGGTCCCCAGGATGAGAATCTCTGAAACGAACTGCACTATTGCCCTACAGAAAGAATCAACTCAAAGCAGCCACCACACCAATAAGTGAGAAACCAGCTTAAGAGGTACTCGTCCAAGGACCACCTTTCCTATCCTTTTTCCATGCTTCTCTCTCACCACTCTGACTTTAGGAGGAGTCAGCAGCTAGCGAGCAAGCTTAGGAGAAAGAAGAAGTACAAGGTGGAAACACAGAAAAGATGCCAACCATACCCCCTGCCCGCTGTCAGCCTGAGGCAGCCCCCAATGTAAAGAGGCAGAGAACTTGACATAAACTCTTCCTTATTTAACATCTTCCAGTTGACATTCTAATTTCTGTGTTCAAGTCTTGTTTGAAACTTACGCAAGCTGAGAACCTTCTATTACCTAAGAGGGGTAAAAGTCAAAGGCATAAGGAGGCAAGGAAGCTTTCCCACACTGAATATATTTCAAAGGGACTATGGGAGACACAAAAAAATCATTTAAAAAAATGTAGTTGTGTTACATCGTCATTTGTCTTGTTCAAAAGACCAATCACATCAAATTTGGGGAAACCTGTGCCCACCTAAACATATCTTTATGCAAAACTGGAAAGAAATAAAATATATTTAAAGGAATGATGCTTTCCCCATGGACAACAAGAACTGTTGTTTGGGGAAGGGATTATAAACTCTATTTTAGTGCAAAGTGACAAAGCCAGAAGTGATCCAAAAGTGATCTTGGAAAATCAAATATCTAGAGCTCACACTACAGAAGACAAGACATATTCCTAACAGTCCCTACTGTACTTACCAAAAGAAGAACAGGCTCTTCCAGATCACTAAGATTGATGTGCAAGAACGAAGCAGCAAAATGCAAAGTGAAAGAGAACCCCCATCAGGTCACACCAAGGAAATAGCAAGGATTAACTGCTCAAGAGCTGGAGAATTTAGCACAAATGTAGATACAATAAGCAAATTCTCCAGTTGCATTAGGAAGACACTTTTAAATATGATTAAAACCAATGATCAAAACTGAAGCGGGAAGGCCTCCCCCTTTTCCAAAGAGTAGAGAACAGCACAACATGTTTTTCAAAATAATATAGAGAAAGCTCTCAAGGGAAGACTAAAGCCAGAGGCTTCAAAGAGAAAAATCTATATCCCCTGCTGCAATATACTTAGTGAAGTGAAGAACCAGAAGAGACAAAAATGGCAAAATTGGAGCTGGAATAGTGAAAATCAAAGAGCCAGTGAGGGTGTGTAGGCACAGAGGGATAACAGAAGAAGGATGGCTCACACCCCTAAAGACACCACCTACAGGGGCTTAAAATCAGCAAGATCAAAGAGAGAGAAGGTGGATGGGGAGCTGGTGAGGAAAACAGTCACAGGGGGGATAGCAGTCAAAGGGAACCACAGGTAAGTTTTGAAAACGAGAAAAGGTAACATACAAGGAACTCGAAAAGGACACAAAGATAAATGAGGCATGCTCTTGCCACCAAGATGCTTTTAATCTGGAAGTTGAAATCTATATACAATTACCTTTAATAAAAAGCAGGACCTGATAGTTAATACAGGAAGACACAGTGAGAAACCGTGAATTGAAAAAGTAGCCTTTGACATGAACCTTGAGATATATAGGGTTTGGGCTGGAGCAGAATTTAAGCAGGAATGCTTGGTTGAAAGGTTTTCTGGAGTGGGAACAACATGGACAAGGCAGAAAATTAAAGAACTACGAGAGGTCTAATGTAGGTAGAGCTAATCCCAAACACAAAATTAAAAAATGTTTTTTGGCCAGTTAGTACTTTTAAAAAACAGCTGATAAATTAAGTAGACTAACCCCATTATTGAATAGAAGCAGAGTTCCTGAGTTATGGGGATTAATTACTAAAATCTAGCAGTACGTTGAAAGAATCTACCAAGATCACAAGAAATACAAGTTCCTGAAGTCCATCCAAGGAGATTCTAATTCAGTAACTTTAGGGTAAGTCCTCATGAATACCATGGAAGATTTCTGACGGAAGCTGGGTACTCTCTTGACCGTACTTCTGAATGGATAAAAAGTGAAAGAAAAAAGTGCAACAAAACAATAATATTACTGTGGTAAATTAGACCATTATTCTCGATTCTTCACAGCCTCTTGTTATTAGACCTTGCAGAGCCCAACAGTGAGCGATGTGTATTGTTCCACTCCACTGACACTGGATTTGGCCAAGGAATGTGGACAGGATAGCAGTGTCTAGTTCTGAACTAAAGCCTTAACAAATTGTTTCGTTCTCCCTCTTTAGCACCTGCCATTGATCATGAGACTATGGCAGTTGCTTCCTTCGGGCAGACTACGCCAACACGTGGAATGGACCCAAATTCAACCTGGAACAAAATCTACCCAATCAGCAGCCCAAAGTAGAAATGTCCCAGCAGACCTGCAGGCCCACGAAGAAAAGAAATAAATGCTTATTGTTGCAAGTCACTGAGTCTTGAGTTTAGTTTGATATACATTATTACAGCAATAGCTGAGTAATATCACAATTAAATTAAATACAAGGCTATGCCTCACCCTAAATTAAATTCTCATCCCAAATTATGCAGTTACTCTATTCAAAATAGCTCCTTGAATGTCCTAGAGAAATCAAGAGGCACTATAAAGACCCTCCAATATCAGGAATATCAACAAACAAAAGGTCAATTACGACCTCTGTCCATTACCAAATTTAAAGGAATAAATTTAAATTAAAAAATGAAAATCTTCATTTCTTGTAAATTAAAATCCATAGTAATTCTAAAGGCCAAAGACTTTAAAGCCCGAACTTCTGTTAATCTCATCCAGAAGTGTCTCAAAATAGCTGCAATTCCTTCAACAAATGTTGCCTGATACCTTCCAATGGAATGGTATCCGTAAGAACTTCTGAAATTGAATCTACTCAATCTCAAATTCTCATGAGTCCAAATTATACTCCCACATTAAATAGAACACAAGTCAACCCCAGCCCCTAGCACAGTTGCAAACTGACATTCCCCAAACCAATACTTGGAGGAATCTAATCTCATGCTACCATTGACAAAGACCAGAACAGAGTCTCAGGGGTGTCTCAGGGAAGGAGAAAGGATAGAGATGATCCTTTGGTTTCAACCTCATTGGGATGCCAGGTAGTCTATTGTCATTTTGATTTCTACATTTGACCCTACACTCAAGTATGAGAAACCACACATTAAGATGTTGACTATAATCCTTTGGTCGACCACACAAGGGGGGATGATGTTCTCTCAGAGAATAACATTTGAGATATTCATATCTTTGTGTAAAGTCTGAAGATGTGTAATGGTATCAGTCCCAAACACCAGATTTTCCATCAGAGATGCTCACTGTCTTATTCAGTAGATATGAGTCCTCTTCATTTATATTTCCTCTTTGAGGCCTAGGTCCCAAGCACCTCTGTGCTAATTGAGAGAGAGCTCTGTCAAGTGAGTTAGCCTTGAAAACAGATGCTTTTTGTCCTATCCCAAAGGCTTTGGGATTGTTTGAGGCCATGAAACCTGTATCCTCATCTCCACATTATTTTTCTGCTGGAGAATCCCCTTCAACAGATTCCTGAACCAAAGCCATCACAGATGGTTCTAGAAGCCTGTACCCCTAAGGGCTCAGTGAGAACCAAACCTCTGCCATCATTCTTTTCAAAAGCCTAAACCATGAATAACCATTTCAATGACAGCAGGAATATTTTCACATGTCACATCTTTACTCGCAGAATTAGGATAGCCTCTGGTCTACTTTCCTCTTTTATTTCCCTATTCCTTCAGGAAAACTCAGCTGTGTTTTTAACAGCTTATCTTGCTTCTTAGGTTGCTCTCTTTCCTTCTCTACTGAGTCTGGGGCAATCACTCTGTCCAAAGAGAAGTATTTTCAAAGTCTAAGGAACTATAGCCTTACCTAGTTCTTTTCAACTGGTTTTGGGGTGGGGGGCAGGGGTTGGACTTTCTGTATTTATTTTTACCTTGCTTCCCATGCATTGAAGTTGTTAAGATACTTAAATCATTTGGGGAACAAGAAAATGTATAATTCATTTAAAAAAAACAGCCAACCAAAGGATTGAGTACTACACAGATGAGAGGAATATGGAAAAGGCAAAAGGAATGTGATGAAAGCTTAAGAATTCTGAGACATTGATATGCTATATGTGTGAAAGTGTTTTGGCTTTGAAGGTGAGAAAAGAATAACAACTATATATTTAAAAACATAAGAATCAAATACGATAATATATGTATCAGTGCTTTGAAAAGTATAAAGTGTTATGTCAGAATAAAAGACTCTTATTAGTAGTCATCACCATTTTATAAAACACCACTAGTGATTGTATGTAAGGAAAAATGTTGGCAGAAGTGCTGGTGTCATGGAAACTTCCAGGATGAGAGAGGCTGTCCTCCTTTTCAAGGCTGGTGAGAATAAACTAGGGTTCATCTTAATGCCTAAGGCTCTGGCAAACACAGGTATTTTGTCAAAGATAAAGGGTTTTCCACCGTGAAAGAGAAATGTCACCTGATCCCTGCCTCTGGCCTGAATTTAGTCAACAAAGAGGTACCTCCTGGGTCCAGGATAGAGAAGAATAATGGTGGGAATCAGGCTGTCAGATCTCGAAGCCAAGTTGGATTCGCCAGCTGCATCGACACAAGGATCCTCACGGTTGCTGCCAAAAATCAATCAGACCCTCTGACTCCAAGGCTACTAGGACACATGGGTGGGGGCAGAGGTGGAAACGGTGCTGGAGGGATTCATCATCATCCCCTTGAGTGCTATCCACTTTGGGTCTGGATCATCCTCACTAAAGTGCACAGCCAGACTACAGTGTGAACTCCAGCAAATACTAACACAGACACTGTAAGGACGAACCCTCAGGATGCTCTGCTATCCCTGCTTCTGTTGATGGATGAAGTGACTACTTGCCAGGGCATGAGACATCCAGAATGAATACCAGTAGGCCCTGGAGTGCCTGGAGATGATCCAGGGAGAACAAGTGTCCATCTCCAAAACCGCAGGGCTAGGGTCTGGGAGAAAGACATGGCTAGCCTCCAGCGGCCTCAATGGGAAGAAAACATAAAGTATGTCACAACATGGCAATGAGGCTGCCTGGGATCAGCAAATCCACCAGTCAGAACTTCCGTCCAAGGATCAGCTACTCTGGTATTTGGTAACTTCGTTTCTCCCTGTGATTGGGAAAACGTGACTGAGTTGTGTCCAGACCCCTCCAACCCTTAAGTTCCCTGGCTAGATACCCCAATGTCTCTGTCTTAAGAAAATCAGTGTCAGGACTCCCTTACGATAGAGCTCTCTCTCTCTATTTCACTTTCTCAGTGCTGTCCACTCTCATCCAGCCACCTGGAAAATACTGGTTAAGCTTCAGAGAACTCTTTTTTTTTTTTTTTTTTTTTTAAAGATTTTATTTATTTATGTGACAGAGAGACAGCCAGCGAGAGAGGGAACACAGCAGGGGAAGTGGGAGAGGAAGAAGCAGGCTCACAGCGGAAGAGCCTGATGTGGGACTCGATCCCGGATGGCCAGGATCACGCCCTGAGCCGAAGGCAGACGCTTTAACGACTGCGCCACCCAGGCGCCCCAGCTTCAGAGAACTCTTTGATGAACCACCACACACAGTGTCTGCATAACATGTTTGGCAACACAACTGTTTGCTAGCGCATCCATTCTGTTGTTGTATCACCCTGTTATGTAATTCTTTGGTAATCTGTCTTGCATTTATCTCACTGCACCAACTAGATTTTACATTCCTGGAAATCAAATTGTGTAATGTCTTCACTACGTCTGTATCTTTGGGGTAAATACCCAGTAGGGCCATATGCACCCCAATGTTCATAGCAGCATTGTCCACAAAAGCTAAATCGTGGAAGGAGCTGAGATGCCCTTCAACAGATGACTGGATTAAGAAGATGTGGTCCACATACATAATGGAATATTACTCAGCCATCAAAAAGAACGATTTCTCAACATTTGCTGCAACATGATGGAACTGGAGGAGATAATGCTAAGCGAAATCAGTCAAGCAGAGAAAGACAATTATCATATGGTTTCACTCATTTATGGAACATAAGAAGTAGGAAGATCGGTAGGAGAAGGAAGGGGGGGTATACAGAAGGGGGAATGAACCACAAGAGACTATGGACTCTGGGAAACAAACTGAGGGCTTCAGAGGAGAGGGGGTTGCGGGATTGGGATAGGCTGGTGAGGGTATTAAGGAGGGCACGTATTGCATGGTGCACTGGGTGTTATACGCAAGTAATGAATCATGGAACTTTACATCAAAAACTAGGGATGTACTGTATGGTGACTAACATAAAATAATAAAAAAAATTATTAAAAAAAATAAAAATAAAAAGGGCAAACTCAAAAAAAAAAAAAAAAAACAAATTGTGTAATGTCGTCATCTGCATTGAGGGTCTTGGTGGTGGTATTCAGCCAAAGCACCTAGAATTTCTCTGCCTTTATCTGTCGCTAATCTAAAATCTCACTCTTCCTCCACCTTTCCCTCCTCCTCTTTCAACTTCTGCTTCTCCTCCTTCTTCTTCTTCCTCCTCTTTTCTTTTTCTCCCTCTCTCTCTCTCTCACACACACACAGATGAAAGAACAAAATAAAACACCTGTAATTGCTGACATATATAGTCTTTGCCCCCATGAGTTTCCTATATTGTAAAAGTGATTAGCATAAATAAGAATTAGTCATAAATAGGCTTCTGTTACTGGGTAGTGACACTCAGCATCTATAGTACCTTAAACTCCCAGAAGGATAACAGTCGATCGTTAGCTAAAAAATCTTGGAAAATTATGTTAACCACATAATACTCCACAGGAAGAAATAAGCAATGCCCAAAACTGTTGTAAAAAGGAGCTTTCATGGGCACCTGGGTGGCTCAGTCAGTTGGGTGTCTGACTCTCGGTATCAGCTCGGGTCATGATCTCAGGGTCGTGAGATTGAGCCCCACGTTGGGCTCCACGCTCAGCACTGAGTCTGCTTGGGATTCTCTCTCTCCTTCTCCCTCTGTCCCTCCTGCAAGTCATGTGTCCTCTAAATAAATAAATGAAGGAATAAATGAAAATATAATAAGTAAATAAAATCTTTAAAAGAAAAGAAAAAAGGAGCTTTCATAAAACGTTTCTCCCTTCTCTAGTCTTCTCAGGACTCTAGCCCTCCCCATTGCCTCGACACCTTTCATCACAAAGTGACAAAGAGAGGTCTGTGTTTGTACTACCCAAGTCCCACATCATCAGGAGGTACTCCATTGCTCAGGACATCCCAAAACAGTTCTCCGCAGACTCCTCAGCAACCAATCTGCTTAGAGGGAGTCAGGTTACCTCAATTTTATATTATCAGCAGGCTTGTGGAAACACCTAAGGAAAGATGCAGAATACAGCAAGCTTATTGTAAAAGTCACTTAGAATAACAGAAGAGAGAAAAAAATATGCAAATATATGATCCCTTACAGCCATTTTCTCTCGAGAGCGATGATACTGGATCCCTCCCTGAGAATTCTGCTTGAAGAGGATATCTTCATATAATTAATATTATACCTCTGGGGGATCCAGCCTATTAACACGCTTCAGCATTTCAAACCATGTCTCTACTCTGATCCTTCGGTGGCTGCTGCCCAGAGTGCTGTACTGAGAATGCTCATACAAAGATCAGGTTCCATAGGAGTTGCTATGATAGATTAGCAATGTCTGCCATGGACAAAAAATACGACAGCATCAGCGTAGATGCCAGGGGGTGGTTAGCCCTAAAATAAAGGTTCCAAACTGGAGCTATCAATAAAGTGCCATGGGAAGTCTGAAGAGGGGGGATTAAAAAATACTTCCAAAGGTGATCGTATTTGAGCTAGGCCTTAAGGAGGGGCGGGATTTCCTTGTGTGGGTAAGAGGCACAATCTGGGCAGCCAAAATGGAATAGCACGAGCAAAGGCACAGAGGCAGAGAAACCGGGGGCTTTTGCATCTTTAAGAAACAATATATGATCTGTTGCAGGTGGTAGGTCCAAGAATGCTGCCGAGTCAGGGTCCAGGCCAGGGATGTCCAACAAAAATATAATGTAGCCCCATGTGTAATTTAAATTTTTCTTGTTGCCACATTTTTTTTAAAAAGTAAAACTTTTTCAATTAATTTCTTTTCTTTCAAAACTGTTCCATTGTGGAGAACTCTCAGCAAATGTGAAACGCCTTAGATGAATAAAAGTAATGCAGCAGCTGAATTATGCCAGCTTGCATGGCAGATACAAGGGGAACCATAAACTATGTGATAACAACAGTATCGTAAAAGGGAAAAAAAATAAAAAAGATATCCCCAGTGCTCTGGTTCTGATCGGACTTGTGGATAATGGGAGAGGAGATAAAAAGGAAAGGGTATCAAAGCTGTTAGCTTGCTCATAAGGAATATCAACAACTGTCTGTTTGGTCTCTTCTCACATGCAGAAGAAATACGGGCTTCATTTTTTCTGGGAGAATCTGAGTTATTTCTTGCAAGACAGTAACATTGAGGAGATTTTTATAGTTGTTGAGCTGGATTAAATCTTTGTTATCTTTACGGATATCTCCATCTTTTTTTTTTTAATCTCTTTATTTTACAATGGGACCTTTAGGGTGACAGTTATTATCTCCTATTTCCTTCTCCCCAAAGCTTCTCCCTACTCCCACCTCTGGTACAAAAATGGTACAGATCTGAAACCCCATGAGGAAGTCAGCTACACTGCAATTTGGAGATTATCAGGGAGATAAAATGCTACAAGTAGGCAGCTACTGTAGAAAGAACACGGGCTTCAGAGCTAGTCCAAACTAAGCCTGAATCTTGGTTCTGCCTGTTGTTGGTTGTGAAAATTTGGGCAGTTTCCTAAAGCCTCACTAGTCCGCGTTTCATGATCTCTCAAGTGGGTAGGATAATGCCTGTCTTTTGGAGTTCTTGTGAGGATTAATGAGGTAATGTATGTAAAGCCCCTACGCAGGATAACACCAAAGGTTCTCAGTAATAAGTAGTTCTTTCTTGTCATCAATGAATATTTATTAGGGCACCTACTATATGCTAAGCTATATTCTGGGTGCTGCTGAAACAGCCATGAAAAAAGATAAAGGCTAATGTTGTTGTCTTATTATAGTATCAACAATAATTTCCATCAGTATAAACTCTCAATATGCCAAAAAGACAATGTGACAGTTACTGTAAGACTCACCCGAAATTGATACAAAACGTCTGAAGCTAAATGTTTTCCTTAGAGGTCATTCAGCTCTGTTTCTTTATTTTACCTGAGGAGACTTAGCTCCGGGAAATAAAATTGCACTGAAGCCTGGGGATATGAAGAGGAGGAAGACTAAGTGCTGTCCTCAACTAGCTGACAATTTTAGCAGAGGACAGAGACACATAAAAAGGTACCGGCAGGTGTTTAACAATGTAATATCAGACTTTTACTGGAGGCAGTCATTGGTCATGATTAAATATGAAAACACACATAAAGTTCTCAGCCCAGAAATGGTGTAAGTGGTGGTCATAGCAGTGGTGATTGTAAAGGCAAAAGAAGAATATATAACAGGACAAGTGATAACACTGGTATCGATCACTTGAAATGGGATCCAAGTCTATTACAATTATTATCTACTATGGTGGGAAATGTTCCAGCAAAGGTGGGTCTCTGCTACCGGGTGTGAAATAGCAAACATGAAATTCTAGACACTGCTGGAAGCTACCTTGGAATAGCCCTGGGAGCCTGCTGTAGGATGAAATGGCTCTTAGAAGTCAGAGTAGCAAGACCTAATGAAACCAAATCCTTGGTGACAATCAGTGAATTACTGAATCTAATCTCAATTGAAGCAGGTACACTTTTGTAGTTTTCAGTTATGAGGACGTAGAACATCTCTACTGTTTAGTACAGTTTGAGTCAGGTTTTCTGGTATATTCCACTGAAAATATCCTAATTGATATAGCACAGACAAGGAGTTAATTCAGTATTTGTTGTGTTGTGGTTATCCAACATTCATCCCCTTTCTGGAGTTTTAATTTCCTTATAAGGAATTATCCCACCATCACCACCATTTATATTTTTTGTAAATCCAGATATCTGCTTTCCACTGCCTAGGTCTCTTCTTGTAGATCTTTCCTTGGCCAGAAAAAGGGCACATTACTTAAATGCAGACAATAAGACACTCTCTCCTGGGACTCTGAATCTTGAAAGAGTGCTGTAAGGGCAAAAGGAATGCTTACAGAGCATTTGTTATAGTAGAGGCTATGTATTACCTAGTCAATTCTAGATAAAGGGTTCTGTTTCTTGCTCTCCAGAAATCCTTCAATTCTTGCTCATCCTGAACTCACCCCTCAAGTCCCTCATCAATTTTGAATCCTCCCATGTCCTTCCAATAAATTCCCTGTTGCTTTAATCACCCAGAAGTTGTTTCTATTACTTATAATCAAGACCCCTACATGGACAAGACCTCCTAATTGTGTGACCTTGGTCATCCTCATAATTAACCTCTGAAGTAAACTTTATCATCTCACTTTCACCAGTGAGGAAACTGAACATCAAATGGATTAAGTAATTTTCCGTGGATGAGTTAAGATTTAGACACATAGCTTTTTATTCCAGAGATCCATGCATTTTCCATTACACCTCTGCCAATGTGTGAAAACAGAAGTGTCCAGCAGCAGGAGGGGCGGGGAGGGAGCCAGAGCACTGGATTTCCCATCCAGCTCCATGAATCTGTAGTACTCAACTATTTTTCTCAGTATTTTTAAGAAAGAGTCTCATGCCATCTGAAATCCTCAGATTCTATATTAAGGGCTTTTACCATGCCATTCATCTTGTGAAAATGGAGAAAACTGTATTAGATAAACAGGAGAAAGGTCATGCAAAGATTCAAATTCAGTGATAAAGTCTCTGAGGTTGAAGGGGTAAACATCAGAGACCCAATCATATTTACTCACAGAAAACAAACAAATAAACAAACTGTAGTTAGCAGACATACTCAGAAATGCAGGGGGATGGTGGGGATGCAGAGTTCAGCATATTTGGACCTTCTGATCAACTGTCAAGGAAAATGGCTTTTTATTTCAATGCTTAATGATTTTTTTCCTTCAATAATTTTTCTTTCTTTGCTTTACAGAAATAGAGTTGAGTGTTTCTGTCCATTGAATTCTGTAATGCCACACCCGAATCACAACAAATACTAATTCTTATTTTATACTACTATGTATCCATTCATTCATTCATTCCTCATTCATTCATTGAGCATCCACTACAGGATACCCTGGAGCTGTGGAACTGATATACACAGATATCTTACAGTCTTCGCACTCACCACGTTTATGGTAAAAAGGGAACATGTATAAGTAAGAGAGCAATCACAATATAGCAGGACACACATCATGACAAGGCAAGTGGAGGACTCATGGGAACACAAAGATGAAGTGCCTAACCTAGGATTCAGGGAACGGAAAAGTTTCCAAGAAAGAGTGATGTCCAAACATAAGGCTTGAAGATTAAGACCGTTCAATGCAGAAGGAATAGCATGTACAAAGATATCAACTTGAAAGAGAACATGGAATTTTTGAAGAACTAAATTCAATTTGTTTGAAGTACTGGGCACAAGGAGACAAGTGGTTAGGGCTGAGTCCCGAAAAATAAGCAGGAGAAAGACCATGAAGAACCTTGTAAGCCATTAGGGAGCTTGCATTTGATCCTAAAAAGACTTGAAAGATATAGGCAAAAATGATGATGATGATGATGGTGGTGGTGATGGTGATGATGACGATAACAGTAGGCTGTAGTGGCAGCTATTGGTCATTATAGGAGAAACAGGTGGTGGTGGATGTGACTGCAGCAACAGTGGGCATTTACTGAGCACCTACAATGAGCCAGACTCTGTGATAAGCAGTTCCTTAGTTAGTACTCACAATCCCACAAGAGTATGTGTATAACTTCATCCTGGCTGCCATGATAAGAGTAGATGAGAGGAAGACAAACTTGGAAGAAGGAAAACTAATTAGAAAGCTGCCATAGAGTGCAAGTGCAAGATCACAGTAGTTTGGATTAGACTCAGCAGAATAATGGTGGTGGGAATGGGAGACTTTTGAGAAGTATTTAGGTGTAAGATTCAGGATTCTATAGTATCCTGTGGATATTATTGTGAATATTAATTCCTGCCATCTATGATGTAATCTAGAAAATTTAGGGGAGTACTGCATCTGTTTCAAACCCAGATCACACACTTTGCATATCTTTGTTGATCTTTATAAGGATTATTACAAATTGTTCATTTCTTATGACAGTCAAATTCAGAAATAAAAAAATGTCCTGTCTTTTCAGAGCTCTAGTTCGCAGGATTACAATTACTGCCCATTTCACCATCAACAGAGTGTGAACAAAAAGACTTAGAAGAACCCATAGAGACCCACAGACTGGGATGAGACTGACCTAAATCCCTCTTCCGGCAAATATCTGACCTTCATAGCATTGCTATACAGAGGGATATTGAATTACCAAGGTAATCACTATACTTAATGGGCAATATGGGATAGGGTACAATCATAAACTGACTGTAATCTTTCTCCTATGCCTACTTACTTAAGCTCACTCGGAACCCTTCAATCCCAGCCTGGAACAGCAGTCAGACAGGTGTCATGGGTTGCCTGTCCCATCAAGTCAAGAACAACTTCACTTTAGCAATTAAAACAGCTTATCCTGGGGTGCGTGGGTAGCTCAGTCCATTAAGTGTCTGACTCTTGATTTCAGCTCAGGGTCATGATATGGAGCCCAGCATCGGGCTCCGTACTCAGCGCGGAGTCTGCTTGAGATTCTCTCTCTCCCCCTCCTCCTCCTCCCCCTGCTCTCTCTTAAGTAGACAGATAGATAGATAGATAGATAGATATTTTAAAACAGCCTACCCGATGTAATCAAAACTTCATTCAACATAAAATCTCTCCCCTCTGTCCCCCAGCTTCATGCTTGGAGCCCACAGTGGAGGCAGGGGCACAGCTGGCCGCCTCTATCCTAGTGCCTTCTACTCCTCCCCACACAGTATATTTCTAGAAATGGTACCTAGGCTCTCTAGGTTTGGGCTCCGAGGGAAAGAGCAAGAGAGGGAAGGGCACAGTAGTCACAATCTTTGTGGCAAAGAACATTGTAATGTGGTGTTGGGTCCCCCAGGGTATGGAGCTGATTCTTCCATGGGACAGTTTGGCAGGTTTTTCAGAGATCCTCCTGCTGGGAACCTCTTACACTGTTTTGAGGAGGAAGATGCCTCTTCTCCATCTCTCTATTCCACAGACTCCCTCCAAGAGGGTCTGTTTGTTCCTCCAAGCAGTCCTTTACAGAGGAAGCCCTCAAAGCACACATGCATACATATAACACATACACATATACACACACACATACACACACACACACACACACACAGGCACCTTTGCCTCATGCTGCTCACCTTCAATGCAGCCAAGCTAGCAGCTCCGGCCAGAGAATTCCCTCTGATCTTCACTCACAGAGTATTCAGTGGGACTCTTAGGCTTTCTAAATTGCAGAGACTGCATGTTGAGCTTTCCAAGGGTCTCTGAAGCCCCTCTCTTTATGCATAAGGTGAAGAGAAGCAACACCCCGTGTGGTGGGGGCAATGCACAGCACATACAGCTCTCTCCAAGCCTCTTGTATGGGCCAGAGGCGGATGGATGGTCACCAGTGCCAGCAAAACCCCCTTCACAACCCCACTGGCAAGCCCTGCATCAAAAGCTTCGCACTTCATTTTAGGTTGGCATTTTACTAGAAACCCAACTGTGTTTTTCTCACCCTATAGGGCCTCTGCCCAAACTCTGAGACAACAGGAAGAGACGTACATAAGATCTATTATTTTAAGAAAGACTGGGAACAATTATTGGGAATTCTGAGTATAACCGTGTCCTTTCTGATCCTGCACCGTGAACAATAACCTGAATAATGCACATTCCATAAGAATGACCCAAAAGGTGACCCAGATACTGGAGGCTTTGCCAGGTTTATAGCCATGGCAGGACCTTCCTTGCTGCATTCCCCAAATGTTTCCGTCCAACGTGCTATGTCCTCACCCTCAAATCTTTCTCCCGCTTGCAGCCCTACTCATCTTCTTTGCATGTGCTGACTGATCTTGAATTCCCTGACTTATCCCTTCAATACACATCAAGCAATTTAGCTCAGACTCATGTTTTTCTGGAAAGAATAACAGAATAATTGTTCTATGCTCTGGGCCCACTTTCCCCAAAATACAATTAAGAGGTTAGCTATGTAATTATAAACATGGGAGAAGCTGTGAAAGTATCCCCTTCACCTAGTACCTAAAAGTCTCATATTAAAGAGTCAATTATAGATTTGTCTTAATCATCATCTTGTTTTAAGAATACTTCTAAAGTTAGGTAATCCTGATGTGTATTTCACCAGTGATACATTTAGGCACAAGCTTGGGGGAAACAAGATTTGCCCTTCAAGCCTATAGTTTCCTCTTCGCAATTGTATACATAGATTTAAAAATACTTCAGTCATTGGGGCACCTGGGTAGCTCAGTTGGTTAAGCGTCTGACTCTTGATTTTGGCTCACGACATGATCTCAGGGTCATGAGATTGGGCTCCCTGCTCAGCAGGGAGTCTGCTGAGATTCTCTCTCTTCCTCTCCATCTGCCCCTCCCCCTGCTCGCTCACTCTATCTCTAAAATAAACCTTTAAAAAAATACTTCAGTCATTGATTTAGCTGCAAAATTTTTGATAATAAATAATTTTTAGTATAAGTATATTCCAAATATTGCAAGGAACTTGCAATTAAGTATTTGCACATACTTATATTTTTTTAATATATATTATTTATCAGAAATTCAAACTTTGCTGGTGATTCTGTATTTTAATTGCTAAATCTGGAAACCCTATTCCCTGGTGCTTCCAGTCTCACTGCCTATTAGCAGCCCCCAGATTAAATAAGTACCTTCTAAAATACATTGACAAGCTTTCAAATGGCAATAACAGATTGGCATAGTAATATGCCAATGATCAATCCCTTCTCAATTCTGAATCCAAGTGATTACTGACGTCTTCATTCTGGTCTTCCTAAGAAAGGAAAAGAAGTTTGACTCCAGATTAGCAAATATGGTAAAACAGGACCCCAACACAGTTTTTAATGTAATCCCATCTCAAGAATTCCCAGAAAGCCTCTAAAAATATACGGGGTCATTGAAAATATCTTTGGCTGCAAGTAACAGAAAAGACAGACTCAAACTGAAGGAAATGCTGGAAAGCCTACAACTGGAAGCCCCAAAACACAACGATGCCATAAAATCCCGGATTCTCTCTGTTCTCTTCTGGGGCTGCTTTCCCTCATGGTAGCAACATGACTGCCAGCGGCTTGGGGCTAAATATAGCCCTGTCTACACAGAGTAGGAGAGGAAGTAAAGCCTCTCCCCCTGACTGGGCCAGCTCAGAACATCCATCCACCCCGGATTAATAACTGCCATTATGTGAATTCCATGTGCTTATCAGCTTGGAAATCAGGGATCGTCCTGGAGCTAGGGATGGAATGGAGACACAGACAAAAAAGGGACTCGACAGGATTAGGGAGAATAAATGCTGAGTACGCCAACAGAGCCCACCAACAATTATCATGGGTTCTTTAATTTTTTATTCAAATAGGCCATTGATTTGATGGAAAAGCTGCCCTTAGTGTGTCCATAAGACTGTAAACCCACTCTGGTTGGTTTATAAATCCCAGTGAAGCAAAACCAGATGAATTAAGTTTGCTTTGGAAAAATATACTACTATCTAGATTAGGAATGTAAGTAAACATTTCAAGAATTTAGTATAAAAGAATTTTCCTTTTTCTCTGGGACTTAGAAACGTAAGTATGTTTAAAGACATTCCTGAGTTTTACTTTTACGAACAATAGTAATACTGACATATTAAATTTGAATAGATCCTTATTAGAAACCTTTCTAAATCAATCTCATTTGAGTCTCACAATAACCTGGAGACAGGACAGGTATTACTAACCCCATTTCTTGACAAGGAAACTGAGCCCCACCCTGATTAAAGGAGCTGTCCAAGGTCATATTCGGCTACACTGGAAAATAAAAACAAGAGTGCAGTTCTTTCTTTTCTTTTTTTTTTTTTTTTTAGTTCTTTTGTCACACCTTCTTGCTAAATGCAGTGGAGACTGTTGCATCTTTTTAAACTGACCCAAGAGCTCTGGCCTATGTGTAAATTCTGGCCTCAGCATAGCAATGGAGAATGAGGAAGTTGGGGGAAGGAGGTACTTTTAGAAATGCCACTACATTTGAATTAAAAATTATTGTGTTACACTTCCAGCAACCTTAACATAGCATGATAATATGGGCAAGGATTGAGTCAGGATCCATGTAAAGGAACCTTATGGGAAATTTTTGTAGCTCAGCCTCTTGTTTTCATCCTCGAACACTGTATCAGTTAGAAATATTTTCATTACACATAAAGAGGCACCTGAGTGGCTCAGTGAGTTAAGCGTCTGACTTTGGCTCAGGTCGTGATCTTGGGATCCTGGGATTGAGCTCCATGTCAGGCTCCGTGCTCAGTGGGGGGTCTGCTTCTCTCTCTTCCTCTGCCCCTCCTGCTCATCCTCTCTCGCTCTCAAATAAAATAAAGTAAAATAAAATAAAATAAAATAAAAAAGAAATATTTTCATTACACATACAGACACACACACACATACATATACACACTCACCAGAAAATAAACCATGAACTGGTTTAAGCAAGAAAGGAAATGCACTGGCTCACAAAACTTGAAAGCCTAGGGTATCTCAACTTCAGGGACTCGAAGAAAGTCACTGGTACCTGATAGCTACCTATTCATCTCTGAGCTCTGTTTTCCTACACATTGGCTTCATTCTCAGACTCTGTGCGGTGATATGGTAGCAGCCATCTTTCCCAGAACGAAACCTCTGAGTATGAAATCCAACACAGAGGAGAGTGTGCTTCTCTATCAACATTCCCAGAAATGCCTCCTCGTGTCCCCTTGGCTCTGACACGGCAACATGCCCATCTCTAAAAGCAGTCCCTATGATGAGAATACATATCTCTGGTCAGCTGAGCTGGAGTTAAATGCCTACCCATGGGCTCAGTCAGTTAAAATGTCTGCATTCGGGGGCGCCTGGGTGGCGCAGCGGTTAAGCGCCTGCCTTCGGCTCAGGGCGTGGTCCCGGCGTTATGGGATCGAGCCCCACATCAGGCTCCTCCGCTATGAGCCTGCTTCTTCCTCTCCCACTCCCCCTGCTTGTGTTCCCTCTCTCGCTGGCTGTCTCTATCTCTGTCGAATAAATAAATGAAATCTTTAAAAAAAAAAAAAAAGTCTGCATTCGGCTCAGGTCATGATCCCAGGGTCCTGGGATCAAGTCCTGCATCAGGCTCCCAGCTCAGCAGGGAGCCTGCTTCTCCCTCTCTCTCCCTCTGCCTCTGTTTGTGCTCTCTCACTCTCTCTCAAATAAATTAAAAAGACCTTTAAAAAAAAACGCCTACCCATGAGGCCAGAGCGTCAGTCAACTCCATCCAAAGGAAACAGATTAATAGTGAAGGAGAAATGGTTGCCTAGATGAGAAAGAGAGTTCTGTGCAAGAAAATGGCTGATTAGATGCAGGGAGACACAGATTAATGTATCTACCACATTCATGAGTGAGAACAAGAACTTACTCAGTACCATGATACTATCTCTCATACCACTGCCTAAGTATAGTGTCTTGTTCCAGGTCTTTTAAGACTGCATTATCATCCTGATTACTTCCTGTTGGGCAGCGTTTGCACAGGCAATCTGGCGTAGGAACAAGAAGACACAAATTCTGAAGTCTGAGGTCATATTTGTATTCAAAGAAACAGACAAATATATATTGCCATTCTTTATCCAACCGCTTAAGAATAATTAACTGACTGGAGGAGCGAACGAGAGGAAAGGATGAAGCCTCCATGCTTCTCAAACGTTATCAGTATGAGGCAGAGAAGGGCCCTGGTTTATGCTGAGGGTCAGAAGCATTTGTCTCTGAAGCTGAAATGATCTGACCAACAGGTTTAAAATTTGACCATGGGGAGTTTGCGGAAGAACTCAAGCAGAAAGAAAAATCAAAAGCAGTAAAAATTAAGCCAAAAAAAACAAAACACTTTCAGGGCTGGTCATTCCTTAAGAGGTTGCTCTGAGAAGTTGCTTGGTCTTAGCAGAACTAACCAGCTCTGTATTAAAAGACATGGTCACAATATCACAGGTGTGGAACCCATCGAGTCTGGAACTTTGCAAACAGTAGTCACTGTGAAGAGTTTTCAAGTGCCCTCACTTGATCCTGCATCATTTCAGTCCATTTTCCAAATGGCTGTATATTTTATCCTAGTGGGGAAATTGCCTTCTGTATCTCCCTCTCCTTTACCCTCACTTCCTGCCACAGTATAAGGAATGGAGGAATGAAACCCTGCCCTCTGGGGTTTCAGGGTCTGGACCAGAGGTTGAACAAAGGAGGAAACAATGAAATTCTCAAATGGACACTATTGACAATAATATAAAAAGACTCAAGTGACAAAGACTATCTTCGAACAAAACATATACAAGATTTTTTCTATAAAGAAAACTACCAAATATTACTACCAGAAATTTAGTAAGACCTAAATAAATCGAGGGATATTTGGCTCATGGATTGCATGGTCCAATATTAAAAATCTGTCAATTCTCCACAAATTGACCTGTAAATCTAATGTAATCTATATCAAAATCTAAATCCAAATTTCAGCAGCTTTATTTTTGGAAATTTACAATCTAGTTTTTAAATTTATATATAAAACAAAGGGCTATAAATAGCCACAATAATGACAAAAAGGAAGTACAATATTATAAGATTTATACTATCAGATATTAAAAGTTACCATAGCAAGGCATTATAAGGCTACAGTAATTAACAGTGTGGTATAGATGCGACCAGAGAAAAACAGAATAACGAAACGGAATATAGAAACAGACCCTATGTCCACATTCACTCAATTTGACAAAGATGACATCAAAGTGCAAAAGAGAAAAAGTGGTCTTTTCAAAAAATGATGTTAGGTTAATTGGGTATCCATAAAGAGAAAAAGTGAAGCTAGAATCATAACTCACACCATATACAAAAATCAACTGCAGATAGACTATATGTACAAACATAAAAAATAAAATAATGCATCTTTTGAAAAAAAAAAAAAGGACAATAGTTTCACAACCCTGAAGTAAGCAAAATCTCCTAAGCAAGACAAAAATGTACTGTAAAATGAGGAAAAAATTGAAAAACTGAATGCCATTTAAACTAAGAAATTCTGTTCATCAAGAGATATCATTAAGACAGTGAAAATGTAAACCACAGAGTGGGAAGAAATATTTCAAATACATATATTCTACAAAGAACTCATATCACATATCACACTTAAAGAATATTTGCAAGAAGGAAGTAGGTAACCCAATAAAAAGCCCACCTCACAAAAAATGATATCCACATGGCCAGTATGCACATGAAGAAATGCTCAACACCATGAGTCATTTAAAAAAATGCAAATTAAAACCACAACGTGGCTAAAATGGAAAACACCAAAAATGCCAACTATTGGTGAGGGGTAAGCATGTGGAGTACCCAGAACTCTCTCATACCTGCTAGAGAGATGATACAATCACTTAAAAAAAAAAAAAAACTGGCTGTATCTATTAAATCTGAACAAGCACATACCCTCTGATTCAGTAATCCATCCCCAAGTAGATATCCAACAAAAATAAATACAAATATTCATCAAAAGACATGGACAAGAACAATCACAAGAACATGATTCGGAAAATCCCCAAATACTGATCAACAGCATAATTCATACATTGGAGAACTGTATTATGGTGTTAATTGTTCAGACAGCCGTTATGTTTGTAGGACTTGTGATGACTGAGAGGGAGCATAAGGGAGACCTCTGGGATGCCAGTAAAAGGTATACTCTTGATGTGGCTGCTGTTATACTTCAAAGCTCACTTGGTGAAAATTCATTGAGCTATTCATTCATTATCTATATACTTTTCCATTTTTATGCTATATTTCATTAAGAAGTTTTCAATACTGGGGATAAAAGAGGCAAAGAATGAAAAGGAAGCAATGCTTGCAGATGCTCAGAAAGTAAATGAATTGAAACAAATCCAACATTCGCCACTATTTTTCTGCCAATTGGACATGACTTCATGTGACATGCCAAGCAGAGAGCAGCTCCATCCTGAAGCCGTTCAAATACCAGTACCAAACTATGATGATGCCCACAGATGCAAAATTCTACCATTCTCTCTCAAGGTTTGAGGAAGACACAAGAATATGTTTTCCCAGTATGGTGATGAGGGCCATTCTGCTGGCATACTGTTTTCAGTTTGGCATGGCCTATCTATCTACACCCATATCCTCAATGATCTCATCCAGTTTCATGGTTTCAAATAACATCAAATGCTGATGACTCCAAAATGTATAAACCCAACTCAGAACTCTCCACTGAACTTCAGACTTATATAGGTTGAGTCGTACAAAACTGCCATTTCTTATAGGTCAAAATTGTGTGATTTCATGTAGCTCAACTTATAAATCAACTGCCTAATTTACATTTATAACAAGCATCTCTAATATAACTACCCAAAACCAAATCTTTCCCTCCTGCATCTTCCCACTTCAATATATGGCAATTCCATCCTTCCTTTGCTCTGGCCAAAAACCTTAGAGTCATCACTGACTCCTCTCCAACTCTAAGACCATATACCCAATCCATCAACAAATCAACCCTGTCAGGACTACCTTTAAAAGAGATCCAGAATCAGACAACTTCTCAACCACCTTCACACTGTTGCCTCTTGGTCTAAGCCACCATCACTGACTGAATGACTTTTTGCAATAATTCTCTATGTGCCCTCCTTCCTCCCTCAACCCCTAATTTAGTTCATCCCAGCAGCCAGAGTCATCCTTTAAAATGTTTAGTCACCATAAACAGAGGAAAGACAGCCACAGGCTAGAAAACACTTCTATGGGTGTATGGGTGTGTGTGTGTGTGTGTGTGTGTGTGTGTGTGTGTGTTTATATCTGTAAAGATTGGCATTCAAGATACCTAAAGAACCTTGCAAAACAGGTATAATTTAAAATAAATACATGCAGAAAATCCTACGCTTGGTTTAGTTTTTAAATGAAGGCATTGGCTCAGGATAGGGAGTTCTCGGAACAACTCTTAGATAGATAAAAGACTGACTTAGAAGCAATTCTTAGATAAAAGACCACAAAGCTTAACTCTAAGTCAGTTGTGATTTGGCTTACAAAAGAGAAGATGAAAATTTCAGTCACAGTTAAGAGAAGAACATGGTTAAAAACTATACTGTCCAGATTACACCCAGAGCATTGAGGTTTTATAATTAGCAAATACACAACTTTTTAACTAAAAAAAAAGGGGGGGGAATGTACATGGCCCTGAAATCTGTGTCAAGGTGTCAATTCTGCTAAAATACTTATCATCCAACTTTCAAAGAAAATGTTAACTCAGATTGTATCACTCTTCTGCTTAAAATCCTTCAGTGCTTTCCCATCCCAGAGTAAAAGCCAAAGCCCTACAAACGCCCACAAAGCCGTACACCATTGGGCCCCCATCACCTCTCCAACTCGGACTCCTCCTACTCATCCTCTTATTCACTGCACTCCAGCCACTCTGGCCATCTTGAGTTCCTCCAACATGCCAAGCAAACTCCCACCACAGGGCTTGGTATTTGCTGTTGCTTCTGCCTGGAAACACTGCCAGATATCCAATCTACTAACCCCTCCTCTCCCTCAGTTCTTTGCTCTTCCTCAAGAACTTTCCTAATCACCCTATTTAAAATCCAAAGCACCCCTTAACAGACACTCCTTAACCACCTCCCTATTCTACTTTTCGTCATAGCCTTTATCAACATCTTACATCCTAGGTATTTGACTTACTCGTTGTTTTATTATAAACAAATTAAAATACAAGTTTCGCAAGGACATGGATTGATTTTTTTGTTTTGTTTTCTGTCATATTACCAGTATCAGGAGCAATGCCTGGCACGTAGTAGACATGAAATAAAAATTTGGTAAATGAATGAATAATGGAAGAAGGAAAGAATATATTGGAAACCAGGCTCCTCCCAGGTTCCCACTCCATTATCCTTAGGATGTGACCCTTGTCCTCATGGTCCTGGATGGCCACTCAATCTTAGACATCACATCCACATTCTTTTTTTTTTTTTTCTTAAGATTATTTATTTATTTATTTATTTGACAGAGAGAGACAGCCAGCGAGAGAGGGAACAAAAGCAGGGGGAGTGGGAGAGGAAGAAGCAGGCTCCCAGCAGAGGAGCCCGATGCGGGGTTTGATCCCAGAACTCCGGGATCACGCCCTGAGCCGAAGGCAGATGCTCAACGACTGAGCCACCCAGGTGCCCCTCACATCCACATGCTAAGCAGCAGGACTGAGGAAGGAGGAAGAAGGCAAGTCCCCTTTAATTTAAGGAGACTTCCCAGAAGTCCCACTCATTATTTCTGTTTATATCCCACCATCCATAACTTAGGCCATGGTTCCCTGACCTCAGCATTACTAGCATTAGAGCCAGATAATTCTTCGCTATGAAGGGCTGTCCTACACATTATAGGATGTTTAGCAGCATTTCTGCTAGCATTATACCAAATGCCAGTAGAACACACCCCTCACCCTGCCTCTGAGTTGTGAACAACTAAAATGTCTCCACACATTGCTGTATTTCCTGTGGCAGGAGGCATATCCTTTGGTTGAGAGCCACTGACTTAAGCTAAGAGGTGGTAAATACCAGAATGCTAAACATCAGGTAGTAAAATCAGGATTCTGTGTTTTGAGATAGAACAGGAGAATGAATGTTTGGTAAGTAGCTAGTGCACTCTGTTCAGAGAAAAAAAATACTCCCTCTCCTGAGACACAAGCACTGTTGCCAGTTTTTGGAGATAAGGTCAGAGATGTTCAATGCATTTAAAAATATTATTTTTTGTACAGAAAGTGTGGCCCCTGTCATACTAATCTATCCTTGCTTTTTTTACTTGACAAGGCCTTTTTTTCTGGGTTGGGATACGTCCTCTCTACCTATAGATTCAGATTTTATTTTGGAAAGGTTTTCTTAAATTACATCTTTACATACAAGTTCTGTTTTCTTATTTAAGTTACCCTCAGCATTAACACCAATTATGCATAGAACTTCCTGTGTCAGTCTTCTATATCTGTTATTTTTATTCTAATCTTTTAATCTTTTAAAATCTTTTTAAAAATGTTGTTAATTTGCATTTCACTTTTCTGTACCTTATTTTCACCGGTGTCTATCCTTTTTAGGGTATTATTCATTCCTGTGTTAAACTTATTTTTCTTTTCCATCTCTTCCCTGAACCCTGTAAGCTCTTGCATCACCTCTTTCTGGGATCTCGCCTTTCTGATCCTTGTTTTCTATCACAATTACTTCATTATGTTATTTTTTATTAATGGAGATATATTTGATCAAATTTTTGTTTCTTGAAGGCAGGATTTTTCTGAATATTCTTTATCTGCCATTAGTTTTTCTTTTTTTTTTCTTCTAGTGTCTTTGTATAGATCCTGTAGTCATTAGTTTTATACCGTTACTCTTAAGTAAGATTCAGTCCTAACCAAATTAAACATTTGCAGAAAATATCTAGGGGACTCACCACGGACTATGTGCCAAACTAGAAAGAATCCTCTTTGTTATACAAAGTTATGAGTGGAATTAAATTTTTTAGACTTTTCTTTCCCTCAGTCAACAATGACTAGAAACCCTCTGGTCCTTTCACAATACAGATTCTCTCTCTCCCACTCTACCTTCTCTGCAGTTTGTTTCCTATCAATATGCCTCCTCTAAATAACTTCTCATTCAGTCCTGCCCGCCATCCTCTTTACCAGTGAGGCCTAGCAAATTTCCTGTAGCCAGTCCTCACATATCCTCCCTTTTCCAAACAAAAAAGACCACTACCACTAGTTGCTATTAACATTCATTTTCTTCTCCTCTTATAACAGATTAGTAAAAGTAGCAATATAAATTGATAAAAGATTACTTTTCCTGGAACCCTTTACAATTAGAGGTGATCATATAACCAGGTTCTAGTGGCTATCATTAGGAATGAATTCGGGAAAATATAAGGAGAGGAAAATTCCCTTCTTTCCTTCTAGGTTCTTTGGCTGGTCTAATAATTAAATTGACATAGACGAATAGGTGAAAAACAAACTTTGTATGTATGGGAGCCCCATAAAAATATGAGACTCCCTAGCAGTCAGGTAACTGAAGCTGATATAGCACCCTGAGCTAAGGAAAAGGGGGACAGGGGTCTGGGGCTTCAAAATGAAGGAAGACAACTCACAGGAAGATGAGAAGAACAAATGTTTGGTAAACAAATATTTACCATGCCATGCAGATAAATCTTTCTGATATAAAAAGTTATCTCTAGTAATAGGTCTCTTCCTGGTACAAGCTCTCTATCTAAATTCTTTTAGGCAGCTAAAGGGGGGTAAAAAGTTCTTCTTGAGTCTTCTAGGCCCCAGTTGTCTTAGCTTGAAATAATTCACATGCCAAAGTGACACGTTCTGGAGTGGCATATTCTGCTCCCCCTCAAAAGTCTCTATAAAAAGAATACAGAAAGCTAAAGAAAGCTTTTGTTATCCTATCTACTATTGCCTGAAATATGAATGTGCAGGGGAGCAAAATTTGCTACCCCAAAATGTGAATTTTTTTGTCATGTGAATTATTTTAGGCTGATTATGTTTAAGAAACAGAGGACTTAAGAAGTTGTTCTTTTTGCCTCCCTGATAACTTCCTAAAAGTATTTAGATGGAGCACCTGTTCCAGGAGGGGAGTTGTCACCATAGATAACTAGAATATAATATGAACCAGGTGTGGTAGAGTGGGAAGAACTTACCAAGGCCTCTTTGACAAAAGTCCTCTTACATCCCACTGTTTCGGGATGGCCCAGCAAATATCTGTTAACCAAACATTTACTCTTTTCATTCTTCCTGTGAATTGCCTTTCTTCCCTTTGAAGTCCCCAACTCTCACCGCTTCTTAGTCTCCAATGACATATATATCTCATTTTGCCTTCCTGTCTTTAAAATCTCTCATGTTTATGGAGATTCCTGTACATAGGTAATTAAGTTTTATTTTCTCCTGTTAACTTGTTTCATGTCAGCATCATTCTTAGACCAGCCAGAAGAATCTTGAGGGATAGAGAAAAATTTTTTCTCCCCAACAGATGTGAGGGTTGATGGCCCAGCAAACTCTCAGATCAAGAGGTTACCATAAAGATGGAAGCTACATGTCAGGATAGTGGGGCCAAAAAGCAGATAAACTGATTTCTTCGTTACCAGTGGAGCTACTGCACCAGGCTGGATGGCAAACCTCTAGACTTCTCTTCAGTGAAAGAGAAACTTCTATTATTTTGGATAGTCTGCTAGATGCACTTGAATTTAACCCTAACTAAAACAACAAAGTTTTGTCCCTAAGGGTATGTTACTGACTTTGAAGAACTTCTCTGTGAGGCCTGTCTGAGATCAGCAACCAAAGGCATCCTCTCTTGATGGAAGAACCACTATTTGGCTTCTTTTACTGCTTTTGACAATCCTTTCTCAAATATTATGGTTCAGAGTTACAAATGTCTCCTAGTGTTCTTCAGGATGAAAGTTGAATGTTCTTTCTTATTCACCTTTTTTCTGAAATGCAAGAGTAGATAGGGGAGATACTTCTCTATTCTATTTTAAAACTGGAAGGAGGAGATTTTCTTTTTTAAGATAGGGAAGAAATCATTGGAAACAGCAGAAGGAAATAAGAAGGGCACATTCTCTACTTCGTCTCTGATTTATGAGGGATATAAGCTTCATGTAAGAAGTCTGCAGAGTAAGCGATATCAGGGGACAGCTTGTTTCTTTTAGGGTAAAAATACAACACTTAAAGATGTTGAGGACACAGAGGCATTAGCTAATGATAACCTGAAGGTTCCAAAGGCATAGTTAAAGGTAGGAATTGAAAGGGTAGGGAAATGCATAGGGTGGGTCTGAATTATATGGTATTAAAGGGTCACATTGACAATGGGTAACCTGGCAGACTGCGCTTTTGTGGTGACTGAGGAAAACTGGCAAGTGTCCCACTAGCCTCCAGAGGAAGACAGGTTCATCCTTTCACACTACATTTGAGATTAAATATATATGTATATGTAACTTGGATCCAAGTTCTTAAGTGCACAAAGAGCTATTGTCTTCTGAGGTCTTACCATCTCTTAGAGCCTTGATGTTCAAAGACCTTCGGTTTCTCATCTCCTAAAGTTTACAGAAATCTTCCTTCTACTCCCTTCCAGTGTATTCAAAGATACTTAACATAAATGTATCAACTACATGAGACTTAAGGAAAACAAAAGTCTAGAAAAAAAGTGCATTGTAGGCAGCTTCTGTTTTTCACCTTGACACAACCTCTCCCGAGGTAAGGAAACCTAGCACTTGGGATTCCAGCTTCAGTGGGGAAATGAATGGGGGAAATACAGGGAAAAATGCAAACTATTATGGCAGATATTATCCTGCTCCCAAAACAGCCCCTTCCCTTTGATGCTACATACAAGGTAACCCCCACTTCCTCTGCTGTGACTATAGCCAAACCCCATATTTCATGTCAGCAGAGTAACAATGATTTCTTGGTGGAGAAAGTAGGGGACCTTAGAACCTCTCTGCCCCCGACATCCTCCCTGCTCTTGTCCCTTAGAGACTCCTTTTGACCCACATTCTTTGAAAGCAAGGTTTTTCAAATGCCTTACAGGGGAAATCTCATCCACAACTTCAAAATGTAAAATATATAAGAACCGTTGCTCTTCCGACTGAAGCTGAGTCAAGGGCCCCAAGCTCTGTGTTCAGTGGTCCTCACCAGACACCCTCCCTCTCACACTCACCTCTCCTAGAAACCCTAGATTAGGGCCATAAACTCATCCCAGTTTGCCCAGGATTTGGTGTATGTAAGCACTAAAAATCCCACATCCTGGGAACCCCTCAGCTCCCTGCAAACTGGGATGGTTGTCACCCAACCCTAAATACATCTCCATAATGGTTTAAAACAACTGGTTTAGAGGAAAAAACATATGCATTTTCCTTGTGAAAAATATAAGCATTTCTAATACAAGTCATACTTTAAGCCATGTTTGGTCATTGCCAACTTAGTATGAATTAGTTCATCATCTGCTTTCTAAGTGGTGGCCAGGCAGAGAACAGGAGTTCAGGAAGAAAGGGATGAGCGTGGCTGCCTTGAAAGCACGCCCTGTGGTGCTCTCATCAGAGGCCAATTCATTCGCAAAGTTCTAGCCTCCAGTTCCCTACAGGGACACACTGGCTGAGCACCTCTGTAATTCAAACAGTACATGGAGCCATGCCTGCCTCAAATGGAAGAAAGGAGATAGATGGTTGGGACATGAGTACTCACCCCAAAGCCTACATCCACTCCATGCCCACATAGTGTGTTCTCTCCCCACAGGAGGAAATACACAGTCAGAAATGCACACCAGACTAAAACGAAGGCCCACATGGGGATTAGCCTTCACTGCATTAGAGCAGTGCTCTAACTGAACTAACCAGCCATAGAGAAGCCTGTATAATTGACTTGGAAAGGCTTTCAGGCACAGGAGTCTCTCACAGCAGCTGGAACTGAGGCCCAAACCAGAGAATAAGCACCCAGCAGAGAAAGAGACTGTTCAAAGATACCCAGATGATCCCCTTTGTTGGCAAAGTTGTCCAGATGCTTATGCAGCTTTAATTAAGCCCAATTCTAATTAATCTGTGACCTTATTCAAACCAACTGTTTCCCCAAGCCTCCAGCCTCTCCAGATTCAAATGCCCTTTCCCTCCGAGTAGAATTCGAGGTCTGTTTTTCTTATTAAGTTTAATTGAAAGATGAGTGAACCGTGGTCTTTCATAAACAGGGAATTCTGCCCCCCAAATAGAACCTGTGGAACAGAGGGATGGCTAAAAGGCAGCAGAGACGTGATGCAGCTTCCACTACCTGAACACTGATGAAAGACTGGGTCCAGCATGGGCCACTTCAAAGACAGCCCGTCGGATCTCAAACACTTGATATATTGAAAGCAGCGTGTTGTGTCTAGAACAGACACACTCAGCATGGCAGCAGTGAGGCCACAGGGACAGGGCCTGAGACCATGAATTCATGTGATAGAGAAACAGCACAAACAAGACAGCAGCTGGCAAAGGGTTAAAATCTACCCACTGCCCTCCAACCCAGTGCTTCCCAAGTCCAGCCAGGGCACACCGTGTGCTGCAAATGACTTACAGGTGTTTCCGGATGGTGCGCACCCCCCTCCATACCAGCTGGTACCCAGGGGAGCTGCAGACCTCTCCAGCTGTGAGCAGTCCTCCTCATCCACAGTACGCCATAGGAATATAATTATCGTTGCATGTTACATTAAATGATGTTTGAACTGGTGTTAAAAATGTTGGGAGTAGAAATAGGAACCCATGTATTACTCCCACCTAACTCCGAAACCACATTTGTGCTTCCTCTCCATCAGAACCAATACCCCCACCAACCACAACTTACCAACAGGGTATAGAATATGTGTGCTGCTGTTATATCACCATGCCTATTAGATACTATCAGTCTAGGATATATTAGAGTGGTCTGGTCTTCGAAGATCTGTTTCCAAAACCTGAATGCACCTGGGTGGATTGAATATGTCACTACCCCCCAAAGCTTCTAATTTAAACATTAATATAGCTTCCTACCATTTTTAGGGTGAGGATCAGTCTTCACCAGGACTTTCAGAACCTTCTAGAGTCTGGCAACCGAGGCAGTTAAGGAATCTTAGTTACTCACAACAGACCCACTCTCACTGGACAAGGCAGGAAATGGATGTACAGGAGGGAGATTCAGTCAAAGAACATCTGGGAGAGACGAGGAGGAGGCTCCACAGCAGCAAAGAACAGCCAGCTCGCCCAGACTGCCCCACAAAGTCCTCCTTGACATCACCCCTCACATGCAGACTGCCCAGTTCACCCCTGCCTTGCTGAGCCTGGACCCTAGAACTTCCTCCGGCGCTGCTCCTGAAAGCTGCTGCCACTGCGGCCACACTCACCAGAGAATGGATGCTGCTGACAGCCACAACCTCACCTTGCTCTCCTCTGAAAAATCGCACTGGGGTGGTGCCCCTGACGGCTCGAGCTTAGAACATGGCTGTGTCCCAGCTGCATGGGACGTGGGAAATGGGAATTCTGATGTCTCCTTTAAGAAGGCAGAGTGAGTAGCGTGGAAAATTCCCTCGATGTAGAAAAGATGACCAAAGAGCATGGACAATTACAAACTTGACAAATGCCCATTTGCTGCACTGTGAAACACTCCAGCTTCGCCTGCCCTCATCCTTAGCACTCCAGGCTTCTCTCAATTACTCAAAACATGACCATACCTCCTTTAGTAGAATAATCCCCACCCCCCAGGGATGTTGCAAGCTAGTCCCTGAAATCTGTGAACATATTGCCTCCCAGGCCAAGAGCAACTCTGCAGATGTAATTAAGTTAAGGACCCTGAGATGCAGAGGGTATCCTAGATTATCCCGGTGGGCCCAGTGTAATCACAATGGAAGCGGGAGGGTCAGAATCCAAAGACGTGACAAGCTGTGATAACAAGCAGAGACTGGAGGGACCACGAGGAGGGGCTGTGAGCTAGGAAACACAGGCGGCCTCTGGGAGCTGGGAAACACAAGGCACGGACTCCCGCTGGAGCTCCTAGAGGAGAGCAGCCCCACCAGCACTTTGACGTTACCCCATGACAACCATTTCATACTTCTTACATCCAGACTTAAATAAGAAATTTGTATCATCGTTTCAAGCCACTGAGCTTGTGGTAATTTGTTACAACAGCCATAAGAAACTAACACACTCCTGCCATGGCACACGAGGTCCCCTCTGTCCGGAGCACCTTCCCTCAGCTCCCCCTACTCTGTATCTCAGCTCCTTTATCCCTCGGGGAAACTGCCCCTAGCCTCCCAGACTAGGTCAAGTTCCCCAATGTCCTTTCTTACAGCCCATGAACTTGTACCTTACAGCACTTACCGCAATTATGATTTTATGTTGGAGTTACTATTTAATTCTCCTCTCACCAGGCTGTAAGCTATCTAAGGACAAGGACACATCTGGTTTTGCTCACCACTGCATCCCCATCACCTGGCACACAACAGGTGCTCAAGTAGTATATGCTGAAAAGATGGACGGATCTAGCACACATGCTGTCAACCTGGCAGCAAAGCATTTATCTTGGCTTCAGAAGCTGCTTATTCAGAAAAAACAAATCTAGACATAGCTTCTAAAAGTAACATGGCAAAGAGTAAGCATTCAAGAAACACTGGATGGACGGACACATGGATGTATGTAGCCAGGGATGCATGGATGGCTGCGTGGACAGACAGAAGGATGGACTGCCCTAACAACCACATGGACATTTATGAATGTTGCTGGAGGATTTATTTTACAAGAATAACATTTTGATCAATAATTGCCCAGATTATAAAACAACGAAGTCATGGAGATATAATGTGCAGACATGGTGACTACAGTTTATAATACTATTATTGCATATTTGAAAGAAACTAGGAGAGTGGATCTTGAAAGTTCTCACAAGAAAAAAATTTTGCGAGTATGTATGGAGATGGCTGTTAACTAGACCTACTGTAGTGATCATTCTATAATATATACAAATATCAAATAGGTAGGATGTACACCTGAACTAATATAATGTTGTATGACAATCAGACTTGAAAAAAAAATAGATGCTATCCTTAAAACATGACCTTGAATACTAAATGATACTCCACTCCTGAATTGCTCTCCCAGCCTGTCATTCACTCACTGAACTCAGAAAACCGTTACTGAACTCCTAGCATGTAGTAAGCATTTCAGAGACACCAAGAAAAACAAGACAAAAAGCTCCCGACCAGTGAAATCACAACAACACAGTCTTCTAGGGCAACATGTCTCATCCTTCCCTTCATTTAATCCTCACATACCCTATAAAAGAGATCATTTCCTGCCTTTGCATCAGGTTGACAGCCCAGCCTCGTGGACGCCCTGCTCTGGCTCCACTCAGATGGAGAAAGCGGGATATACAGGATGTTATCAGTTGGCATTTTCCAAACACTCTTCTAACAGGGATATAAAATTGTGACTCACTTCGTAAAGAAGCCTTGCCCTTTCCTAACAAAAGGACTGTTTTGCCTTATAGTCCTTGAGTGTCTGTATCACAGGATCCTTAGCTCTTTCTAGAACTTTCCTTTGCTGGCAGCTACCACTCTACGAAACTGAGATACAAATATTGTCTTTTGTGCCCTTCTCTCTCCTCTAGTCCCCCTCCTGATGCTTGTCTGCGCCTGTGCCCAGACACGTGATCTATATTTCACTCCTGGGGGGCTTAGGGAATTCTCAAGGGTTATGACTAACAGTCTCTTAGGTGTTCATCCTTAAATTTTCTAAGATGTCACCAAACATTAAAGTTCTTCAAAGTTAAAAGAAATGAATGGCTAAGGATGAAAATTTAGGCATGATGCCCGATGAAGAGAAAAATACATTTAAAGGCAGTAAGTCTTCCTCAGTGCCTCAAATTATCTCCCAAAGGTGACCACCACTTCCAGGCACATCGATGCACTGTCCACGTCCCTAGGAAGCCCAAGGCTGAGCTCAGCTCTTGGCAAAGAGGAAAGACACAATGGGGCACATGCTAGGAGCTTAATTACTAACTGGTGACTTGCTAGTGACAGAGATATATGCAAGCAAAAACTAAGAGCACAGGAGAAGGGCAGGGTGTGGCACTTTGAACCCCCACCCAGAGCCACATCTCGTACTGGCGGATTTTGTGAGCAGCTGTGGCCTTGAGCTCTGCGGGCTCAGCCTGGCTTAGGGTGCTGGGGCTGGAAAGAGTGGCCAGCTCCAGAGGCCGTCCTCCAAGTTCCTGGAATGCTTTATTTTCTTTTCAGGGCTTTTATAGCCAGATATTGAAGATACAGTGTGAAAATGAGACTCTATCATTTTAACAAGGCCTTTTTAAATCTGGAAGGAACAGCCCCATCGATCAAGAAATTATTCTCATTAGTCACTTTCTACCCTATTGCCTCAGGATTATGCTAGGCTGCCAGCAGAGATGTAGGGCCACAATTAATAAAATATTATTACAGATAAAGGCTGCAACCACAGCGGGCACAATTAAGATTCACACACAAGCGTGTGCACATACCCTTCCCCTCAGCATCTCCAGACTCCACAGGAACCCTCCATGTCTCCAAAACTAATCCAAAGGAGATTTTAAGCCCACTACTGGTTTGAATGTGTGAAATCATCTTAGCAACCCTTTTACGAAAGAGACCCAGAAGACACCAGCTGAGTATGATAAATCAGAAACAGCACAATGTGTAAGGACCTTGGGCTCAGAAATTAGACAGAAATGGGTCTGCATTGGGTGTCTCCATTTACAAGCTGTGTGACCTTGGATGAACTACTTGACTTCTCTGGGCCCTGGTTTTCTAATCACTGCAACAGGGATAATCATACTTACTTTGGACAGCCGTGGTGGAGGTTAGAGAAAAATGTATTTAAAACACATATCCCAGTGCCTGTCACTTAATAAATGGTAGCAATTACTACTGGTAATAACGAGCACTGGGGAAAAATGAACATAGCTGTGCTTACTCCTCTCCCTCTCTGCCCCTCTCCCTTCCCCCCATCCTCCCTCCCTCCCTCCCTTCCTCCATTTCCTCTCTCTCCCCCTGAAGTTGTACCTACCACTGTCCTACTGCTATTTTTCCCTCCAGATGCCTACATGACCAGTCAGTCTCTCAAGAAGAATTTATCAACTCGGACCAGGTGCTGAGCAATAAACTAGGTCATGTTCAAGACACCATTATTACTGTTGTCAGCAATAACTGATTTCAGCTTTCTGACATAAATTTGGCTGTTTTGTGTCCTACTGCCATCAGGGAGCAATCTTACAATGGGGATCCTTCCCTCCCTAATGGAAACATTTGGGGGAAGTGGGAGGGCATCACTACAAAGTGGGCATAGAACAGAACAGCTGGAAGTGGCCTCCCTAATTGGCAGCTTCCCGTATTATGACAGGTTTGAGGCAGATTATGACAACAAAAAGGACACATGCAGGAAGTGACAGACAGCACTTCCTTGGATGGAAGCTTCTGCAGGATTCCAGATGTAGCCACTCCCTTTAACCTGCGTGTTCATAGCAGCTCCAAAGTACCCTTCTCAGGGACCTCCAGGGCCATAGATCTTTGTCAGTTTGGCTGCCAGGTCCAGCTCTACAGAGGCACCTGGGGAAGACAAGACAGCTAACGAGAGCAGGACAATCAAGGGGAAAGACAGCTGGGCTGGGGGCCAAGCGGCCTAGGGTCTGGCTCCCATCCTGCCACCAGGGGAACTTCTGACAAGTCCTCATCCCACTGAAGGTTGCAGTTTCCTGCCAGCAGAAAGGCTGTCCTGAGCTCTTCACCGCTCTATGAGAGGAATGCTGTCATGGGTGCTCACTTCGCTTACCTGTAGTTTCTACTTTCTCTACACTGATATATATATATATATATATATATATATATATATATATATATATATCAAGGGGGGGTTGGAGGGGTAAATGTAATGTCCGAGGGTTCTTCTGATATCACTCAGGTCTTATCCACCCTTGAACTAATACACACACATACACACACACACACACACACACACACACACTTGAGAGGTGGAGAGATAGAAAAATAACTAAAATACTAAACTAATATTTTTTAAAGATTGATTGATTGAGTTTAAAGGGGGGAGGGGCAGAGGGAGAAGGAGAGAAGCAGACTCCTCACTGAGCGCAGAGCCTGATGGGGGCTCAATCTCATGACCCCGAGATCATGACCTGGGCCGAAATCAAGAGTCGCCCACTCAACCAACAGAGCCACCCACGTGCCCCCTAAACTAATATTAATTAGGTACTTCCTATATGTCAAGCACTGTGTTAGATGCTTACATTCATTATCACATTTAATCCTGCCAACATTGCTGAGGAAGAGCTGACTGGACAAACCTGCTGTTTGCTGCCGGCATTCATTTCCCCCTGCCTCCTGGTAACAGTGCTCTTACTGACCCATGAGAAACCAAGATGGCTACATGCCTCGCCATCTTACCCCAAATGGTTTTGTGGCATTGGCCTCAGCCCCAGCAGCAAAAGTAGATCTTGATTGGCTTCATTGGTCAGTATATGAATCCTGCCCTCACCACAGTGACTACTTCAGGGGCAGATGAGACCTGAGCAGTACAGTCAGAAACCTCAGGAAATTTGCCAGGGATGTGGAGATACGGTCTCCTTCTACCCTGTGGGACTTGAACATAAGTGTGTGGCCCTATTATGTGCTGTCAGACATTTTGGACACATTCTTCCAAGAGCAACTGCTGAAGAAATAGAGCCAAGAAATAAAGAGTGACAAAACCAGGGATTTGAGATGCTAGATCAAGCCTTGCCTGAAGATACGTTTACTCTTGGAATTTACTGTTTAAACAATTTGATTTGAATTGTTCAGTTTCATGCAACCAAAAGTATCCTTTCTCAATGTTATTATTATCCCATTTTACACATTACAAACCTGAGTCTTAATGAGGCCAAACAACTTGCCTTTGGTCACACAGTAAGGAGGTATCAGAAACATCACCTGAATCCAGGTCCATTTGGGTTCAAAATTCCAAGCTTTTTAAGCACTCCACTCTGACACTATGAAGTAGTAGAAACTAAAAACACCTTGAAAGTGAAAATGTTTACAGAATGCAACTTTTTAAAATTTCAGGAGTAGGTTCAGAATTGTAACCTCAAACCCCAACTGAAATCAGTTTTCACAACAAGAAACCTACCCATCACACTGATCTCATTTGGCTGTTCAACAATGACCATCAAACACTGGGCAGCCCCCACTCCAGTGTCCTGGTCACTGTTGCAAACAGATGTTATCCTGCCCAACCTGGCCCCTCCACTCTCAGCATGTTCCCATCTTCTTAGTCACTAAGAAATCGAAGACACTGGGTATTATACCCCTCAGTTTTCCTCTTAAAATCCATGCTGGCTGCCCCTCACCTATCAAGTAAAATCGAAGTTCCTGGTCTGATCAACATTCATTATTAGCCTGCAACTCATGCAAACCTAACGCTCATATTTTAAGCTAAAAGGAAGTTTTGTCTCATACAACTGGGAAATCCAAAAACCAATCTTCTGGAGAGCTGGATCCAGGGACTTCAACAACATTACTGGATTCTGTCTGTCTCCCTCCATCTCACATCTTGTCTTCACCCCACAGGCAGACTCTCTCCAAGGGGGACCCAGCCAGTGGCCACAGACCCACCCCCTTTCCAGTCCATCTGCTGCAGAGGAAAGAAAGCATCTCTTACTCAGTGAACATATATCAATCTCAGAGAAGACTTCAACTGGTCTTCTCCCTGCTGTGTGCCCCCCCCAAACCAATCACTATGGTGGGCAGAAGTGGGACGTCGTTACTGACAGTGCCATCAGGGCCTCACAGAGTTGGACATTCGCCAAGAGCCAGAAAATGGGCAAAAGAATTACAGAGTGATTAAACAAAAGTCTACTGGGACCTCAATCTCCTCCGCTATCCTGACAATCTCATCTTCAACCCTCAAGATGGGCATCGTGGAGATGTTAAACATCACACAGTCTCCCCTAAGTTACGTTAGTTCTCATCCATCCATGTTTTGGCATATACTATCCACTGCAGGGAGCCCCTCCAGTGCCTGGGGAATGCCCAGTTGAGATTTTTTCCTCCAAGAAGCCTTCTCTGATTTCCAATGAAAAGTAATCATTCCCTCTTTGGGGGCACCTTTGTCCCTGGCACGTGCTCTCATTGTTGCGCTTCCCACACCACAGTCTAATATTTTTCTTACATGTCTGTTTCCCAACAGACTCTAATGTCTGTGGAGACAGAGACTGTGATATCCATCTTATTCCCAAAACGAAGCAAAATTACCCACACAGAAGAGGCACTTATTGTTTGCTAAATGAATAAGTGAATTAATTAATTAACAATGAATAACTCCCCTTGGGGAAAAAATTAGCATGGTTGAAGATAAGGAACACTGGACTGGGAACTAGGGAATCTAACTCCTCAACTAGTTCTTCACTTACTGATTATGAGGCCTCGAACGAGTCATTTACTACTGCTGACTATTCTGTGCCTCATTTTTTTTAAAATTTTATTTATTTGACAGAGAGGAAGAGATAAAGAGGGAGAGAGAGAGAGCACACAGACAAGGGGAGGGGCAGAGGGAGAAGCAGACTCCCCACTGAGCAGGGAGCCCCACAACATGGTGCCCTCGATCCCAGGACCCTGAGATCCTGACCTGAGCCAAAGGCAGACACTCAACCGACGGAGCCACCTGGGTGTCCTGTCGGTGCCTCATTTTTAACACAGAATAATAAGATGAGATCATCTTCATAGGATCTAAGGATCAGGATGCCACCAAGGAAAAGGACAACTTGTGAAAACTTTCAGGGAATATTAGTGACTTACAGAATCTCCCTCATGAGGGTGAATAGATTCCTTCAAAAATTTAGGTAGTACTGGGTGGTAGGAGTAAATGGATGTTTGTTTTTTTGTTTTTTTGTTTTTTCTTTTTCATTTTAATTGTCACTACTTTCTAAACTTTCTACACTGCCTATGCATTCCTTCTGTGGAAACACTTTCTGAAGAGTAAGGTAATCAGTGAAAAAATTACCTGCCTGGCAAAATAGAAATACCATGAGATATTCAGCAAAAAAGAAGGCTCTTCCCATCAGGACATGTTAATTTGTGGTAGGCTGAATAACAACCCCTTCCCCAATATGTCCACATCCTAATGCTCAGAAGGCGTAAGCCTTACCTTCTACGGCAAAAGGAATTTTGCAGAAGTGAGTAAGGATCTTGAGAGGGAGAGATTTTCCGGGATCAGCTGGAGGAGCCCGAAACAACCAGAGGAGTCCTTGTAAGAGGGGCACAGGACTGGTCCAAGTGAGAGGAAGAGACAAAGTGATGCTAGCCGCACAGACTGCAGGGACGCACTCTGAAGATGGAGAGGGAGGCCACAAGTCAAGGAACACAAGTGGCTCCTAGAAGCTGGAAAAGGCCTGGAAACATGGTCTCCTTCTTAGAACTTCCACAGGGAACTCATTTGACATCAGCTCAGTGAGACTGATTTCAGACTTCTGAACTCCAGAACAGTAAGAGTGCAAACTTAATTTTAAAATAAGCATTTCTTTTATTTTTAAATAAATGTTATTTAACCTGCTAAATTAGTGGTAATTTGTGATGGCAGCCATGGAAAATTCATATGTCACTCTAGACAAAAAGACTAACCAAAAAAAGAGAAAAAAAAGGAAAAATTATCGCTATTTTCCAAATTTGGGAAAGGTGAGAAAGCTGAGCTCTTCAACTATATAAGGGATGAAAGGAAGGAGGATGAACGTCAGTACTTTCATTCTCTCAGCAAAGTGATGTGGGGAAGAACTGGACCAAAATGAAGCCAGAGAAATCCTGATTGGACATAAAGAGGAGCCTGCTACTAGTCAAAGTTGGTAAGAACTAGAATGCATTTCCAAAGGTGATCGTGCAAAAATTTCTTTAATGGGCTTCTTGAAGGAGAGCCCCTAACTGGCAACAGTTAGGAATTTAATTAGATTTGCTGGAAGGCAAAATGGTGCCCCTGGGCACACAGTGCAGTTAGAAAAGGCTACAAGTGTGGGACTTCCGCTGGGAGGGCTGGGGAGCCAGGGATGCCTGTGGTTTGAGTAGATATGTTTCTAGCACAGGCATGGAATCCAAGGGCTTGCATAAAGCTGACCTGGCTTGTGGTTAGGAGAGGAAGTACCAGCTACGAGAAAATGACCACAACCAAGACCAGGGAGAGTTTAGGATGGTTTGGAGGGACATCCATAACTTATTCAGACGTCTGAGTACATCCATGTGTCAAGAACAAGCAGTTCAGTGTGAGCCCATGAACAGTGTCCTATTAGTCAAGCACTTGGGCTTTGAGGTCAGACAGTCCTGAATTTGAATGTCAATTCTGTCACTTCCTCACTATGTGACCTTTAGCAAGTTACAGCTACATGCTTCAATTTCCTCCCCAGCATATACTAAGTACTTATTCCATTAGGCTTAAATGAGATATTACACATAAAGTAGAATGCCTAGAAAACAGTAAGCCTTCATTAAAGAAATAGTTACTATCTTTTTTAGTTAGGTGTGGTCAGACCCAGCGGTGAGTTAGAGCAAAGTAAGCAGACAAGAGTGTCGGGAGTGTAACATTAAAGGCCCAGCACAGCAGAGGAGTCCACAAAGCAAAGAGAGACCCCAGGGCCAGGAAACAGGCAAGTGAGCAGCACCAAAACTGCAGCACCCACTTCAAAGCACCAGAGTCCTGGGAGGACTCGCATTTGAAGCACTTTGCAGTATCACCTACAGCTGCCCTCGGCTTGGAAGAACAAGGTGGGGATTGAGAAGCAACTTGCTAAGGAAACGAGTAGACCCAGTGCCGAAATGAGGCTGTTCTGAGGGCTTCCCAGGCTTTCTCATTCCGCTTTCATCTCTTTACCAGGAATGGCAAGTACGTGACTTTCATGCCATCATTTCCTCTCTTCCAACGCTCGCTCTTTTAACAAATATTTATGTGCTGTGTGTGCAAGGACCTAGCAGTAAATGCAACACCCATAAACAAATCCCTGCCCTAACAGACTCTATAATCTAGTCTCACAGCAGACGTCACTCATCAATGAGTGGCATACTGTCCTTGTGAGCCCCAAAGCCCCTTCAAGTCCTTCTCAGTGCAATCCAGCTCTCCAAAGAGCCACTGCCAATCAATTAGAGTTGGGACTTAAGACGAAAACTCACTCGCATTCCAGCTTTGAGCTTCTGTGATTGCTGGATAGACACACTGATCCCTTCACAGGGGTATGTCATTGTCCCACAGCCTGGTGCTGACAGGGAAATGACACCCCAAAAACAACAACAACCAGTGTAGACGTTGAGAATCTGATGAAATGACTGTTTTGACTACTAGCACTAAAATGGTCTTGCATATTTCACTGGTTATTACACTGATCTAGGCTGAACTGATGAGGGCTTTCTATGTCACCATCCCCATTTTGTCCATTGCATTTATGATGTCTGATTTTATAGCTCCAAACCCAGCCTTCATTCCACTACTTCACCTCCCCCCAAACACACACACACACACACACACACGAGCTTCAGCAAGGAGAAAGACAGAATGGGTGTACACATGTACAGCTGGTGGCCACATGACATCATGGGAAATCATCCATGATTCGGTGGAGTCAGTGGGGCCAGCTTCTAGACACAGCTCTCCCACTGACTCACTGTGTGGCTTGTAGATATTTTCTCATCTGAAAATGGGAGTAATAAAATTCTTGCCATCATAATTTTGCAGCTTGTCTCACAGAGTTCCTTCAAGACTCCAATATGTTACAAATCCAGACTTCTAACGGCCCTGGTAACACTCAGGTGCTAGGAGGAAGTAAGTCACCTCCCGCCTCCTCACTGAACCAGAGGGACCAGGTGCACTTCAATGGTCACTATCCAGGTGGACGCTGAGCATCCCCCAAAGACAGCCCATTAAGGATCTGTTTGTCTTATGGCATCAGAGGGAAAGACTGGGCCAAAGAACATTTTAACATCCCTCTCAATCTATGAAGAGGTAGGTCCACTATTAAGCCACAGAAAAGTAAAAGAGCAGCGTGGTTCCTGGACAGCAGATCATAGGAAGTAAATCTGTGACCCCATGGTTCTACTTCCTTGTGAAACCAGCTCTCAAGCTGAGAACCTCTGACACCACAATACATGCCCCAACCTCCATGTGAGGATGCAATTCTGTTTCAGAGAGGAGGGGTAAGGCAAGGAGGCTGGCCTGGACCACGGCTTCCTGACACTCACTCCACGTCCAGACAAGCAGACCTGCCATTTGATTTTGCTCCTCTGTCTTATCTTTTCCCTCTTAGGCTTAATAAGAAACTGTTTCCCAATTAAGCCAGAAGGCAAAATAGAATAATATAAAAATACAGTGGCCACTAGCCACGAGTGGCTATTTAAATTAAATTTAAATCGAATAAAATTAGGTATTTTCTCAGTTGTACAGCTCAGTAGCCATATGTGGTTAATCACTGGACAGCACTGGTCTAGACCCCCCAGGAGTAGTGAATGTAATACATATGTATTTCAATTGCTTTACAATGAGCTATGTTTTTATTAGAAAAATCGGTGAAAATAAGGAAGACACTCCCCAGGCACAACAAGAAATATTGTTTAAAGGGAAGTGAAATTTTAGGAGAAAATACCAACAAAACAGATTAGGAGAAAACTGTTAATATGCTTCATAAATTAACCTAAGTGCTAGGAAAACCTTAACAACAGATCATTCAAGGTAAAGAAATTAAATGACAACAAAATGTATGAGATGATCATCAGCATATCAATAATTAGAAAAATGAAAATAAAAGCAATGAGATAATTTACATGAAGCCAGCCAGTTACCAACGTGGTTTTTACCAGGTGATGACATTTTTACAAAGTAGTATATATTTATATGGGATCATGCACATAAAATGTGAGATAGATTTAGAAATTGACATTTTTTTCCAAAAACAAAGGCTTAAAGTGTTTTACAAATTTTCTTGTTATGCTTTCAAAGGATGACCATGCTTTATTTTCCTTTATCATCAATATTATTTCTGTATTAAACCTCTTCTTCACAGCCAACAAAATCGAAAGGAACAAGTCTGCTAAGCTTCTTCAAGAGCTTCTTAAAGCTTCTTAAAAAGAATGTGGGATAGTTAGCATGCATGAATGTTCTGCTGGGGTGTTTTTCTTCTTTTTCTCTGGACTTTCACATCCCGTCCAAGTTGCACACACCCACTTGCCTATGAGAACATACTTGGTGGGCCGCCTGGGTGGCTCAGTCATTAAGCGTCTGCCTTCGGCTCAGGGCGTGATCCCGGCATTCTGGGATCGAGCCCCACATCAGGCTCCTCCACTGGGAGCCTGCTTCTTCCTCTCCCACTCCCTCTGCTTGTGTTCCCTCTCTCGCTGGCTGTCTCTATCTCTGTCGAATAAATAAATAAAATCTAAAAATAAATAAATAAATAAGAGAACATACTTGAACTTGGTTGAGAAAAATAGTATATTTTTGATTCATGGAATTGATGAGTCCAAAAATGGGTCTCACTTCAGGTTCAGTTGGATCCAGAGGATCAACTATATCTTCAAGGCTTTTTCTTTCCAATCCTGCATCAGTTTCCTACTGGGAATGTTGGAGCATTCTCTCCAACAATGATCTTCCTGTACACAGTCAGGAGGAAGATCACCAATGCCCCATTTCCCAGTACCCCTGTTTAGCAATCCCAGTGGAAAGGGAGATTTTTATCTCCTACCTTCCATAGATTAATTCTAGGTATACAGTCTGTTTGGTCCTACGATCTCCTGCCCCCACACTAGGACCATTTAATTTCCAGGGCAAGACTGTCCTATCACACAACACCAGGGGGCACCATTCACATTCAAGTCTAGATCAGTGGTGGCATTTGGAGTTGCTACAGTTGTGCTGCATGGTGACCCTGTTCCCAAGGATAGGCTATTATGAACCTGCATCATATAGTACCCCTGTGTCCAGGAGGGCAGACTATGTTTCCAGAAGAAAGCAAATGATGGGAAAACATTCTAGAGAGCCAAAATAAACCCATAATCCACCTCAATGTATCACCCCAGAGTGAGAAGAAATGAAAATTCCACACCAACCCCCCCTATGCCTTGTGTCTGTGAGTAGGATGGGGCAGGGGAGGTAGACACCGCACTCTCTCAACCCTCAGAAGAAATCAGTATGTGTCTGCGAGATACTACAATGAGGAGTCACCTTTCCTTTAAGGAAACAAGCACACACACACACACACACACACACACACACATACACACACACGAAAAACCTTCCGCTGATTTGTGATACAAATGACAAAATGCAGCCCACCTCTTGAAATATGGCTAATGTCTGCTTCAGAAGCCACTTTCAGTCCTGAGAACATTTTTTAAAGAGTAAAACTCTAGAAATAAGGCACAAAGACTGGCTCATGTTCACAACATCTCACCTTTTCCAATTCTCAACTCTGATGGACTCCTGGGTTTCAGGATGTGCACTCGAGAACCTGTGAATTAACCCATGCCAACCCACTCCAGGGGCTGCCCTGGCAGGCCACTGGGGAGGCAGCCGGGCAAGTACAGGCCACATCAGTGCAGCTGCTCCCTCTGACCCGCACAGTCAGCCCCTCCCGCTGCCCCCAGCTCACCCACAGAGCTGCCGGAAGAGGTCGGCAGGCAGGGTGGGGGCAGGCACCCTCCTGCGCTTCCCATCACCTGCAGCCCATCGCTCTGCAGTTAAACAGTGTCTTGTCTTTGCTCCTCTTTGCATGGTGCAAAGAAACACCTGAAGCATGTGTTTAAAAATACAGCTTCCTGGGGCTCCTCTCAGGCTTCATCATACAAACATCTGGGGGCAGAGGCCCAAGAATCTGTATTTGTGCTTAGTCCTCTAAGTTGATTTTGATGCAGGGCAAAGAACCGCTGTGATCACGCCTTTGCTTGGCCCTTGTTTGAGACTCAGGCATTATGAACAGAAAATAAAATCTCAGAGCCACTCTAAGCCAGGCGTCCCTCCGGGAACTCTTTGCTGACTTATATCACTATTTCCTGCTGGGACCATTTACACTCTCCGAGCCTACTGCAAGCAACAGTCACTGAGTAACTGAGTAACACAGCTTTTGTTTATGTGGGCTGTACCTACTGATGTGTAAAATATTAGCAATGAAAATGGAGACACTTTAAAATATTCAATAAACTCTTTACATGTTCACATTAATAAGATATTTTCTAAAAAATAACTGTACTTTCCAGAATTTAAAAAAAAAAAGGGTGAGAAGAGTGACACTGACATTCTCAGAAATCTTTTTAACATGTGGTTTAATAGAAGACAGCTGGCTTCTTATATTTGCTTTTACATTTAATCTGTTGCTATATCATACATCATGTTGCCTCCAGAAAACGACACTGGACACTCATGAGAGAATGAGATCAAGAAAAGCAAATAATGGTTTAGTATTATTAGGAAAATAAGTTTGACCTTATGAAGACCCTTTTGAAAGGTCTTCAGGGTCCCCCGGTAGTCCCCCGATCACACTGTGAGGACCCCTGGTCTAGCCCATTCCACACCACATCCCCTTCACCTTCACACACATGCTCATTTTTCTAATTTCAGTGTTTGTATATTTTAATGTCTTTTTAATTTTTACAAATGTTTGACTTGTTTCCCTAATCACGTGTGTGTGTGTATGTATGAAATCATTAGCTTTCAGAAACAGAAAGCTACTCAAGCTAGTTCAAACCAAGGAAGATTTCTGGTGAAGTTACAAGGAAATTTCCCAAAATGCCACGTGAGAGGTGCAGCTAGGTCCCCACTGTGTTTCTTCCTAGACTTCATGGCTCTGCAGGTGGGTCTACTCTCCATTTTGGTGTCCTCTGCAAGGCTCTTACTCTCTCAAAGGTAGGTTTGGGTTACCATAAGGTTATCTCTGATGAACCTTAGAGTTCCAAGTCTAACAACTTACTAGCGAATCTTGATTTTAAAATCCTAGATGAGAAAATTTGATTGGCCCACTGCGAAGAAGTTCCCAGAAGGAGTGGTGTAGCATTTCTGATGTTTTATTTATATCCATAGAGGAAAAAGCCCACATTGAGGACCACACAAGCAACCAAATGGTTCTCAGTTCAAAGGTGGTCTAATTAGAGCTCATAAACCAGGCTTATTGGCGCATTGGGCAGTCCTGCTCAGGTTGTGTAGTTTCACATAGAACAGAGTATGTGTGGCAGAGAGGTAACGGGCATCCCTAACACAGACTACCAGCACTGTTCAGTAGAAATATCATGTGAGCCATGTATGTAATTTAGAAATTTTTCATAGTCACATTTAAGAAGCAAAAATAAACTAGTGAAATTAATTTTAACATATCTTAACCCAACATACCCAAAATATTATTTCAACATGTAATCAGTATTAAAAAAAAAGCAATAATGAGAAATTTTACATCCTTTTCTACTACAGTCTTCAAAATCAGTGTGTATAAAATACATCCTCAGTGGTACACTAAAGTTTTCATCAGAATTACTTGGATCTGTATTTAGAGATCACAAAATTTATGATCAAAAAAGCAAACCCATGTACCCAAGATGTTCCAGACATACTTAGAACTTCCCTGGTAGCTGAATCAAATACCAGTTTTAAATGTTTAATTAATCATAACATAATGCAATTAAATTAAAAATTCAGTTTTTCAGCTGCATTAGCCACAATTCGAGTGCTCGGTAGCCACACGTGAGTAGGGGCTACATTCATACACAGCAGGTGTAGGCTGAGTGCCAGTGCCTGGTCTCTTCCATTCTTTCATCCCTCCCACAGCTGGCAGAGACCTGCCTGGCAGGTATGCCCAACAAGCACTGGGGATGGAAGCTGTCCAAGCAAGAACCGCTCGAGTCTAATTGAGGAAGGACCCTTAAAAGCTGCATGTCAATGATTTTCTTCAACAAATCACATCATTTTAAATTCATTAAAGAACCTTGTTAGTTAAAGGACTCCTACTGTGATTTAACTCATTTATCAAATAAATCACCTCTCAGTCATTCATGTAAAAAAAAAAATTCTTATATCAAGTTTAACCAAGGCACAGACATACAAAAAAACCAACTGAAGGCCACGCAACAAGTGAGTAACCCGAGAGGCCATAAGTCACATTCTCCACCCTCATGAAGCTGAAGTGAGTTTTTGCAAAAGTCCTAGACAACCTGAAACAAAAAGGTGCAATTTCTGGTTCTGGTGGCTGATACTGGCTCCACTGCAGTATGCAGGTCCCGCGCCCGCCGTGAGTGGGGCTGGAAATCATGAACAAAGGTTGGTAAGTGAGCTAACAGCCTTAAGCTCTTTCCAACAGATGGCACTGTAATCAAAAGGACTGCTCCATGATGCCACAAATCAGATTTCCACAAGGATTTCTGAAATCTGATGCCTTTACATCTGCCCATTATATTCGGAAGCTGGCCTATTATATGTAGCCCATTTTGACTGAAGTGAATTATTTAAAGCCTCCCTTTGCTCAATCAAATAAACACCTGAATGTTTAGTGATAGCCAAACAAGCTGTTCCTTTGTTCCTTCCTTCATTCATTTATTCATCAAACCCTCCTTGAGTGCTATCAAATGGCAGGTGCCAAGCCAGCAGGCTAGAGACACAAAGAAAAATAAGAAAAGAGCCTGCCTGTAGGAGTGCACAACCAGTTAGGAAAATCAGACATACACATAAATAACTACAAAATGGTGAGATTTAGTACTGTGAGAGAGAGGCAGTTCTGTCGGGAAGATGGAGACGAGAACTGAGGAAGGTTTGTGCATAGAGATACCCTTGAGATAGGCAAGGAAGGTAGAGAGCCATCGCCAGACAGAAGTAAGAGGGGAGTGGAAAATGGACATCCCTGCAATGGTTACAAGAGACAAAGTCTCCTACGTGGTCTTCCTGCCTCCACCTGGACCCACCGTGATCCAGTTACCAGCCACACAGCTACAGGCATGATCCTTGTAAAATGTCCATCAGATTCCATCACCCCTGATCTCAAACTTCCAATAGCTTCCTCACACACCTGGAATAAAATTCAAAGTCCTTGCCATGGTCTAAGGACCTCACATGATGGGTCCCTGCTATATTAGAGACCTCCTCCCTTCCTTCCATGTTCCCCAGGCTCATCATTTCAGCCACACTGGCCTCCTCGATGGTCTTCAAACATGCCAGGCAAGCTCCCATCTCAGGGCCTTCATTCAGTGCCTTCTTGAGCAATCCTACATAAAAGAGAACTCTCCTCACATTCTGGCCCCTTGCTCTGCTTTATTTCTCAACACAGGACTCAGGACTATGACATTAGATCACATATTTAGCTATTCACCTGTGTACCGTCTGCCTTCTCCCTTAGAATGTAAGCACCATGAGGGCAAGAGCTTGTTCACAGTGGTATCACCAGCACCCAGCAGATGCCTGGCACAAGGCAGGCTGCCCAAAAGAATTTATAGAACGAATAAATAATTGAATGAGGTGAAGGAAAATATGCACATTTCAAAATGTTGCAAATACCCCACATGATTAGTACATGGGTGGGGAAAGTGGCAGGTAGGAGCAGCTAGGAAGGGATAGGTGTCAGTGACCTGGTCATGAAGGGCCCAGAACTCCTGGCTAAGGGTTAGCACTATATTCTGACAACAGAGAGCCAGTAGAGCTTGTGAAGGAAGAGGATGACACAATCACACAAGCTGCCATATGGTGGGGAGGGACTGTAGGCAGAGGCATCCAGTTTGCTCATCTGTAAAATGGACATAACGACATCATCCTGGTCCGCGGCTACCGTGATGACTGAGGAAGCTGATGCATCCAAAACACGGAGCACAGTACCCAGCAAGAGGAAGCTACCGATAAATGGTATCCATTACCACACGGAGGAGGGAAACTTGGAGGATGATGCCCCCACTTCCGCTCAGGTGACTGACTGCTTGAAGCGTGGTGCCTTTGATCCTGATAGGATCTACAGAAAGAAAAACTCATTTCTGGGAACAGAGAATAAATCCTATTTTGGGCAAGCGCAGTTTGAAATAGCTGTGGGATATCCAGGTGAGATCCGGTAGGCAGTCTGATATAAAGGTCTCCAGCTCAAAAAGGAAGTTTAAACCAAAGATAAAGATTCAGAGAAATCCTTTACCTTATGAGCAATTGTCCTGGTCGCTTATAAGCAAACCCTGAATCCAAAGTACTCAAAGGAAACTCACCAGAGTAAAAAGCCCCAACAAGAAATCATCTTATTGAGCTGAAAAGCAAACTACTGTTACAGGAATTGACTCCAATTCTGAGCCTCTCAGTAACTCCTGCAAACGTTCACAGAGCCCTCTTTTGCATTTCCTCCAGGCACAGGGAAAAGAGTTTCAGGCACTCAGGCTTTTACACATCCTTTTCCAAGGCCTTCTCCGCTTTCCTATTTTCCAATGTGCCCCTGTAAGAAAGAGCTGAATAAGCTCCGAGAGTCTAAACATTACAGCTAAGAGACCTCTTAGCTTTGAAGGCACTTTTTTTTCTGCGCTGAATGATGTTTAAAACTACTGCTGCTTCAAGAATCTGAGCACACACGCATGACAAATGGTCTAAGGTGCAGAGGGGATGGGAGTCTGTATCGAGTTCCCTGGGGCTACAGGTTTAAGAAGACCAGGAAGAGCAGAGATGGAGGCGGCTCTGGAGCTGGTGCAGAAAAAAGCGGCTTGACTCTGTGCCACCGAAAGGACAATGGCTCTAGGGCCACATATGCATGTGTGCATTCACTCAGTCATTCAACAAACAGCTACTTAGTACCAAAACTATGTGCCTCCTGCAGGGGAAGCAACAGTAACCGAGACAGACCTGCTCTCTCATGGAGCTTTGTGCCTCATCTCCTGCTTCCCAGACCCGCAGGGATACCTAAAACACAGATACTCCTTGTACTTTCTTCATTTTCATTCTTTCAGTCAACAAAGATTTATGGAGGGTGCTGTGCTGTCTCTGGGGTTACAGTGTTGGCTGGGATTTGACAGTTACAATTCACCTTAAACAACACGGTGAGATAAATACAGCATGCCAGGAGTGGTTGCAGGAAGGGCCCTGTGATAGAATAAGTTTCCACAAATTTTTTTGAGATTGCAAACCCCCTCAGTGAAAGAAAATGCCTCTGTCCCCTCCCCTTGAATCTGGCTGGTTCTGGGACTGTGCTGACCGGTAGAATATGCCAGAAAGGGTGCTTCACCTAGGCTTTAAAGAAGTGGCAGTATCCTCTCTGGGAATGCTTGCTCTAGGGGAAGCCAGCTGCCATGTGATGGGCCTGGCTGGCCTCAGACTGCCGTGCTGTGAGGGAGCCCAGGCTAACTATGTGAAGAGGCTGTGGGGAGAGAGAGGCCCAGTGAGCTCCTGTTCTTTAGCCATTCCAGCCAGGTGACAACACTTAAGTGAAGAAGCTATCTTGGATATTTCATGTGGGATGGTACTTTGGTCTGAATGTTTCTCTCTCTTAAAATCCCTATCTTGAAATCCCAATGCCCAATGTGACGGTATTAGGAGGAGCGCCTTTGGGAGGTGCTTAGGTTATAAGGGTGGAGCTCTCATGCATGAAATTAGCATTCTTATGAAAAAGACCTCACAAAGCTCCCTAGTCCTTTCCACCAAGTCAGGACACAGCAAGAAGGAAGCAGCTATGAACCAGGAAGAAGACCTTCTCTGGACCTCGCAGGCACCCTGAACTTGGACTTCCAGCCTCGGGAACTGTGAGAAATGACTGTGTGTGTAAGCTGATCAGTCTGTGGTACTTTGTTACAGCATCCCAAATGGACTAAAACAGATGAAAGTGCCTCTCCGAGGACGGGGCATTTAGTCTGACACCAGAGGGATGAGAAAGATTTTAACATACAAGAACCAAGGGGAAGCACATTCCAGGCAGTGGAAAGAGACATTTGAGATCCAGATTTGGGGAAGTTCTCGAGGCGTTCAGGGCGCTGGGATTCAACCTGTGCGGCAGAAGCACAGGGAGCAAGGTCAAGAGCTAAAGACTGGACTGACAAGAGGACAGGGACAGATCGGGAAGGCCTTGTCAGCCATGGCAAGGTATTTGAGTTGTGTTCTAAGTAGAAAGGGAACGCCTTGAACAATTCTAAACATAAAAACAACATAAGCTATATTAAATTTTTCAGAGGATCCCTGTGGCTGGTAGGCTAGTTTTGTGGGTACCAGCTCCATGCCTTTGATCACTGCTATAGTTCAGTATTGAGAATAGTATATACAGAAGGTGTTCGAAACACAAATGTTAAATGAATGCCTTAATAAGAATAGACTGGAGAGGCTAAGAGTAAATAAAGGGAGACCAGCAGGGAAGCCATGCAATAATCCAGGTAAAAGACAGTGGCCATGGCTGAAAAGAAGAGGGAAGTGTTGAGAAACAGCCAGAGGTAGAAGAGTCTTCAAGACTCAAGTTCAGGCTCTGAGATGCATCAGTTCTATGACCTTGAGCAAATCAAACTCCCCGTGCTTCTAATTCTTCACCTGTAGAAGCTTCTCCATATAAAAATCTCTAATTCACATTGGTGTAAGAATCTCATGAAAACATATAAGGAAAGCACTTGGTCAAACTCTGTGTTGCAAACTCATGTGAACAGGCAGAACTATTATTACTCCATTCTTTGCCTAATGGCCTGATGGATTCATCAGAAACACAGTCACTGGTTTTCACCACATCTCCTAGTTTTCTAGAGTAGTGAGTACATGAGCCCAACCCATCTGGTCTCTGAAGCTGGCACCATGATTCCATGAGCCACGCCAACTCCTGAAGCTCCTCACCATGGTCAGGAGAAGCCCCTTTAGAGCTTCCATTTAGAGCAGCAGTGCTCAAGTTTTAGCATGCATCAGAAGCTCCTGGAAGGCTTGTTAAAATCTGGACTGTTGAACCTCACCTCTAGAGCTTTTGATGCGGTCAATCTGGAAAAAGAACCAGAACTGGCATTTCTAACTAGTGCCCAGGTGAAGTCAACTTTGAGAACTGCCTTAGGTGAGCATATACTCAATTGCCTTTTCTGCTTGGAGGGTCTCCTATTCTTCCCAGATGAGATTCCCAGGAAAATTCAAGAACCAAAAGAAAAATTTTGCCCAAGTTTCCTCCATATTTCTTTCTTTTTTTTTTTTTTTAAGATTTTATTTATTTATTTGAAAGAGAGAGAGATCGAGACAAAGCATTAGTGGCAGGGGGGAGGGGGGAGAGAAGCAGACCTGCTGAGCAGGGAGCCCAATGCAGGACTCGATCCCAGAATCCTTGCATCATGACCTGAGCCAAAAGCAGATGCCCAACCAGCTGAGCCACCAGGCGCCCTCCTCCATATTTCTTATTATGAGATTAGTTATTCTTGTTTTAAACAACTGGTATGTTTTAAAAGCATGAAGCCACCATGCCTGGCTTCAAAACTGTGTTGCGTGACCTTGGCCTAGTACCTACCTTCAAAAATCAATGTGGGTATTAAAAGTTAATACATGCAAAGCACTGAGAGCCGCAGCTGGCATCCAGTAAGCACTTGATAAATGCTAGCTGTTAGCATTATTATTCCAAAGTGTGACTCATGTAATTGGTTGTTTTATGGTTTTCACATAAAAACCGATAGAAAGTTCAGCTTCACCTCTGAAAAATGTATAGGACTGCACAGCAAGCATTTCAGGAACAAACCTCACTCCCAGCTTCATCTCACTTTCTAACCTACATTTTTCTTAGGATTCCGTTTCCTCACTTTGCTTTGTCTTATTGAATTATCATATGATTCTCTATACCACGTTCTTAAACAAGGTGAATCCTGTGCATAAAAAAAATAGTTCTCCATTCATTTACGCAGCTTCTTCATAAATAATCAAGGTGTTTCAGGTTCAAGATCCCTACACCCCAACTTCTTTGGCAATCTGGTCATTATTGTTTCACATTTTCAAGCATCATAAGCCCCCAGTAATAAACCAGACATGAGGCACAAACATAAAAATACAGGCATGTACACTTATCCTCCCAACCAACTTTCTGTCCTTTTGATTCTTGCAATGATGGAGAGTGTGCCACCCAGCTTTCGTTACCTTTCTCTTATGAAGACATGATTGACCTTCCACTGATAAAACAGTCTTTCCGTTGTTTTTATGGCATTCACTCATTCAAGAAGTAGCTGAGTGTCTAATACATGTCACACATTGTGCAGGGCATTAGGCAGGTGATAGTGCTTAAGACACTATCTGTCCTCACGGAATTCAGAATGTGAAGAGCAGACCCATAAACAGGTAGGCTATTACCATACTGCAAGACACACGCTATGAATAAAGGTCAGCGACACTTGCTGAACACTGGCTACATGCCAGGCACTGTGGTGTGCATTTTCACGAATGATCTCTTTTATCCTCACGCTGACCCTATGAAGCAAACACTGCCATTTCCCTCACTTTGTAGCTGAGGACATGGAAGCACAGAGACTACAAGGTCGTACTGTAAGAGGCAGAGACAGACTTCAAAGTCAGGCAGTCTAACCTCAGGGTCTGCACCCTGAATCTCTCTATTATGCTGCTTTTCTGCAATGTAACATAAACAACAATTGGACGAATAAAGGTTTGAGGGAACTTTGGACCCAGTAATGCAAAGAAGTAGCACTGGACAGAGAAATCTAATTAGCAAGAAGAGAGAGGGCAGGACCCCTGGCAAAGCAGGTTAGGTGGCAGAATTAGGGAGCATTCCTTGGCATGGAAGCATAGGTTGAGGAAGGCTGAGTAAGTGGCCTCTGGTAATGACCCGTAGAGCCTTTGGAGGCTGACCACTGTAGCAAACTGCAGTACCAGCCCCCGGGAGACCAGTGGGCCCCACACGGGTAACCGTTTTATGTAAGGTTCAAAATCAGCACTTTCCATGGAGTTCATTGACAGAGCAAGGACTGTAAGACCTAAGGCCTAAAGAGGCACTCACTTCCAGGCCTCACACGTGAAAGAAGAGAATGGATTTTGCAGACAGGCATTGTCTGAGACTTCAGTGTCTATGGTATTCTATGCTATAATGCTGGACTTGTGACAGATATTAATTATCTTCCAAGTCTAGATTAGGGTCCTGTTCCAGCTACCTATTGCTACATAACCTACCACCCCAAAGCTAAGTAGTAAAATAGCCACCATTTTATGAAGCTCACAAGTTTGCAAGTTAGGACTTTGTGCACACCAGAGCTGGAACGGCTTTGGGGTAGCTTGAATAACTGGAGATGGCCAGAAGATTTGCCTGGGGCCACATGTCTGAGGCCATGGTTCTGGATTCCAGTTGAATTCCTAGGTTCTGTTCTGCATCGTACAACCTAAGTTTAAAATACCATAGACAGCTTCTTCGCTCAGTATTGGCACTTAGCAGAATGGCTGAATAGTCAGAGCTCACCTGGCAGCTCTCGCCCCAGAGCCTCTCTGCGTGGGCCTGGACTTCCTCACAGCATGGCAGTCTCAGAGCACCCAGACTCCCTACATGGCAGCCGGCTCCCCTTAGAGCAAACATTCCAAAAGAGACTCTGCTACTTCTGTAAAGCCTTGGTGAGGCATCACGTCTGCCATACTGCACTGGTCAACACAATCTCAGAACCGAGCCAGATGCAAAGGGAGGGGAAAGAGACACTTCCTATCAATGGGCAAGAGGGTCAAAGAATTTGTGGACAAATTTACTTCATCACAGGACCCTTCCTACAGACTTCACTGGTACATTGCACTTGTCTCACCATGACCTGTAAACTAAATTGTAACTGCCAATCTTAGCATTATAACCCCAGAGGCCAGCACAACACCCTCAAAAAAGTTCTGCTGAATGAACAAATGAATGGATGACAATTAAGAGGGTTTGCCTTATATTTTAGATATCCCAAGGATCCTGAGAAACAGAAAACAAACTACCCAGAAATATTACTTGAATGAAATCACTAACATTTTACCCAGGAAGGTGCCACAGAAATGTGTATTTATACTTATACAAGTATAATAGACACATTTTTGTACAGATAAATATGGTGGTTTTGTAGCTGCATGAGAAAACAAAAATAATTGTACTATAATTGAGTAACTCATTGTTCATATAGTGCTTGCCATGTGCCCAACGTCATACTAAGCCCTTCACAAGGATTACCTCAGTACAGGAAGCTGAGCTCTGTTTTAGACCGAACTGACACCCTATCCCTAAATTCACAGGTCGAAGTCCTCATCCCCACTACCCCAGAATGTGACCCTAACTGGAGATAGGTTCTTTAGAGAGGTAACCACGTTAAGACGAGGTCATTATGTGGGCCCTAATCCAACATGACTGGTGAAAAGGAAAGTATGACATAGAGGGAAGACCATGTGAAGACACCCACCTACAAGCCACAAGAGAGACCTCAGAGAAAACCAACCCTGCCAACACCTTGAGCTCTGACTTCTACCCTCCAGACCTGTGAGAAAATTAATTTCCAGTGGTGAGACCACCCAGTCTGTGGCACTTGGTTACTGCAGCCCTACCAGACTAATCCACGGTCCCCGAAGCCAGGGGCAGTACCACCATCAAGCAGGATGGGACCTCACCTCACTCTCTGCTGAATGCCTTGGGAATGAAGGGAGGGTTGTGGTTCTTCCCTAGAAGCAGAAGAGAGGACCGTGGCGTGCAGAAGGAGATACTGGACAATAAAAAGAACCTCAGAGAGCCATCTAAGCTGTCAGAGCAGAGGGAGACAAGAAAGCACTCCCAAAACATCAGAGGGTACCTGTGAGCTGAGAACTAGATGACTTGAGGACATTGAGTTTTTTTCCAGCATAATGGGGAATGCTGCCAATAAAACTTGCTTCTACAAAAGAAATAACTTCACGGTTCCACCTTGGAGTGTCAAGTGCCAGAAAGCCAACCCTGCCTTGATATGGGCTCAGGGAGGCTTGACCTTCCCCTGCCACCACCGGCCCTGTGATGGACCACATGAAGCAGGTGATTCCACTCCAAAGGGGAGGTGGAGGGGAAGCTGACGGTAGCAAAGGAATATTGAATCAGGTTCCTGTGGCTGCTGTGACAAATTACAACAAATACGGTGGCTGAAATACGGAAATGTATTCTCTCACTGGGCTGGAGGCCAAAAGTCCTCAGTATCACTGGGCTGAAATCAAGATATAGGACCTCTGGAGCCTCTAGAGAATCTGTCCCTTGAGTCTTCGGCCAATGATGGCTGTTGGCATTCTTTGATTTATGGCTGCATCACTCCAATCTCTGCCTCTCAGTCACATTGCCTCCTCCCCTCCTGTCTCTAGGTCAAATCTCTCCCTGCCTCTCCCTTACCAGGACACTTATGATGGCATCTAGGACCCACCCAGTAATCGAGGATAATCTCCTCATATCAAAGTCCTTAACTTCATCACATCAGCAAAGACCCTTTCTCCATTTGTAATGTATTTTACAAATATAAAAAAATACATATTTTATAACACAATCCATTTGTAACCCTAAGACAATATTTACAGGTTCCAGGTAGGAACCTGATATCTTTGGGGGCCATTATTCAGCCTACTACAGACATTCTCCACTTCTGCCTGGCAAACAATATTCCACCAGCTCTGGAAAAGCCACTTTTGAAGCTGGTTGGGATGCCCTTCTTGACACATTTCTCTATCTGCATATATGTTTGGCGGAACACCAAAATGCTAATTTTCCTAATGATATGATTCTAAACATCTTTCACTCATATTACATCTTCCACCTTTTAATTATTTATCACTGGCAAGTGGGCTCTAGGATGCAGCTCACTGTGTATACCAAACACGCTCAGGTATGCAAAGAGTTGCAACTTTTAATAAAGGTTTGCAGAGAGTTGCAACTTCTTCTTATGTTCGAATTCTCTGCAGGCTCCTCCTGAAATACACAGAAACTCAAGAGGAAGAGTGAAGGTCAGTCTGGCACTCCAAAGCCTGAAGCAGCAGGACGGAGAGAACACCGTAGGTGTAATTTTTAGGGCATCAAGATGTGTCAGAGGGTGCTATGTCCATTTTACCAAAGCTAGCAACTACGCCCTCAAGTAACTTCTTCCCCCTTATGGATCTGGCTGAGGCTGTTCAAAAGAGGAACTCGCAGGAGAAAGGAAGAAGTCATTCTCAGGACACAGTGGACAGACTTGGTGACAGTCAGATGCAGACAGAGGTGACTGGCAACCTCCCAGCTTCCAGCTCCTCTTTCTCACTCCCCCCCCAAACAAGAGTAGCCCCCGGCCAACCCCCAGAGGCAGCAGCTCCCCGATTTCTCTACTGGCCTCCTTCGCTGGGTCACTTCAGCAGCCAACATGCATCGGCCGTGTGATGTCCTGCAAGCTGCGACCTGCTCATCTGCCTCTATCAGGTTCTGTGACTGCTTCCCTGGTTCTCCGACCCTCCCCCCTCCACACTTTCACTTCCTCAGCACCTCCCACACTGTGTCAGCTCCAACTGCTGTGGTCAACCCCTTGTTCCCACAATACTTTTAGTGGCCCAACTGATACACAGGAGATGGCTTTTTCCAACCACAACTCAGCTTGTCAGTTAATGAACAAGTAGTATTTCTCAAAGTTTAGTCCAAGACCCTCCTACACTGGAAATACCTGAAGAGCTTTGTTTTTATAAAGATTTTATTCAACCACTTGACAGAGAAAGAGAGAGAGCGAGCACAAGAGGGAGAGCAGCATGCAGAGGGAGAGGGAGAAGCAGGCTGCCCGCTGAGGAGAGAGCCCAGTGCAGGGCTGGATCCCAGGACCCCAGGATCACGATCTGAGCCAAAGGCAGACGCTTAACCAACTGAGCCACCCAGGCACCCCAAGAGCTTTTTTTTTTTTTTAAGATTTACTTATTTTAGAGAGAGGAAGAGAGAGAGAGCATGGTGGGGAGGGGCAGAGGGAGATGAGAGAGAAACTCAAGCAGACTCCGCACTGACACGGGGCTCGATCTCACAACCCTGAGATCAAAACCTGAGCCAAAACCAAGAGTCTGCCGATTAATAGACTACCCCATGCAGGTGCCCTACCTGAAGAGCTTTTTAAAAATACAAATTCCTGGGGCGCCTGGGTGGTGCAGTTGATTAAGCATCTGACTCTTGATTTCAGCTCAGGTTGCGATCTCAGCCTTGTGAGTTCAAGCCCCGAGTCAGGCGCCATGCTCAGTGTGGAGTCTGTTTGAGATTCTCCCTCTCCCTCTGCCCCTCCTGCTGCTTGCACTCCCTCTCTCTCCCAAATAAATAAATAAAACTTTTTAAAAAATACATATTCCTAGGCTCCCCTTTAGACCCAAGACTCAAAATCTTAGTCACAGGGCCCGGGATTCTGCATTGTAAGAAGTATGCCAGGTGGCTCTTGGGCACCTACAAGTTAGAACAATTATGTTATTGCTCAGATTAAAAATTTTTGAGATCACTGAAAACAGTAGTTCAGTGTACCTATACTAATGGTATATGCGAAGAAATATTATGTTGCACTAAAATTTTAGGTTGCATTTTCACAACTTATATTTTATAAGGCATATTACTGTCATTGATGAGAGGCCCCCAAATCTCCACCTTTTCGTAGGGAGCTAAGGCCTGGTGTAGTCCTAAGCGCAACAGTCTATTTCCTTATTCATGGAACCATCACTGGCCACTTGTCATGTGCTACAGACCGTATGAAGACCAGGAGATAATTAAGAGCCTCTCTTGTCCTCGTGGAGTGTACGCTCCAGTATGGGAAATGTAAATTTGATACCATCTCACATTTATGAGATGCTTACTATGTGACCATTTACATGCATTGCTTCATTAACAACCCTTTAACAAGTCAGACTCTTACTAAAGTCATTCTCCAGGCAAGAAAATTGAGCTTAACAAGCTGAAGCCCCAATGTCAATAACCCCCAACTCCTAACCTCTGTGCCTTCCTGCATCCTGCAGAATAATGTAAGCTGGGCACGATTTACAGGCACCTCAGGTGTGAGGGCTGAAGAGTAAATCAGAATGGCAGAAACCATAAAGTGAGGAGGAACAATTTAAACCATAAAGTGATTTTGGAACAATCTTGAAATCACCCATATCTCTTCCACCGCTTGGGATTTGATAGTTAGAAGGCAGAATTATTTCAATGCCCTACAAATCTGTAGATAAATGCTTGATTCCTTTTGTTAGGAGAGAGAGAGAGCTCTGTTAAGATGTCCTGACAATCCTCTCTGTTCCCCTATTGTATGTAAAAGTTACTTTAGATATTCAGAAACCTGATGCCAGCCTTGACTGTAGAAGGCCTGAGGCAGTAGGAATCTGGAGGAACTATTTGCCTTGCTTATCTAGGTTTTGATATGAAAACTCTTCCCATTAGGGAAGAAAGGTTTTGTCCTGCCGAGAAGGTACTTCTGTGATTGCTATAAACCTGGTCCAAAGCTCGAAACATTACACTGCTCTCTCCCTTGGAGGCTCTTGACATTCTGATAATAAAAATTGCCAGTTATTATGAAAAGGCTTTTTCCTTGTATGAGAGGTTACTCTGGAAACTCCAGTCAGCCATGGCTGTGAGAAGGCTCTCGTCGGGACTGTAGGAATAATCATGAGGTGTTAACTAAGGTTTCCAATCGTGGCACCCAGATTCCAGTCGTAGCTGCTACGCTCCTTTGGAGCTGCTTGAGACTCCCACACTGCCAAATTCCCAGGAGTGTCCTCAGAACCCACGACACACAGCACACCCGGGCCCTTCCTAGCTGAGCTTCTCCTATTTCCCATTAACAAAACAAGTACCTTTGGAACAAAATATTTGGTGCAAGAGACCCAGATTCCCTGTTTCCCTGCCAAACACCTTAGTATAAAGTTGGTTACACAGTCCTGATCTCCACCTGGTTCCACCCTCTGACAGCTGGATCTTACCCTTTCTTGTAGATCTCCAGTGCTGGTCTTGTTCATTTGTTCCTTTTTTTAATTGAGAGCATCCTGGAATATTATTGATCTAGACTGCTCCTCCCAGTATCAAACACTGTCTGAAACATGCCAAAGATGGCAACAGCCTTCACATCCTGAGCCTTATCCTCACTCAGTGTGACCATGCTGGAGAGTCCCATGAGACTCCGGCATTTCAGCGGGCACATATTCCCAGAATCTCCTCTTTCCCCTTCATCTTTCTTTCCCATTTCATTCTCATATGCCTTTGCTGGAAATACATTAGTCCCTTTCAGTGAATGTTTGACATTTTAACTAAAAGAATTCAAAGTAGGGTCTTTGCTATGAACAGAATTGTGCCCACCCCCCAACAAAGTTCATATGCTCAACTCAAATGTGACTCTACTTGGAGATAAGGCTTTTAGGAGGTTAAAGGTTAAACTTCCTAAGGTTTAAGGTTAAAATTCCTAAGGTTAAATAAGGACTTAATCCAATAAGATTGGTGGCCTTAGTAGAGGAAGTCGTGTCTCTGTCTTTCCATGTACAGGCCCCAAGGAAAGGCCATGTGAGTGTACAGAAAAGGCAGCCAACTGCAAGCCAGGAAGACAGGTCTCACCAGAACTCAACCCTGATCTCAGACTTCCAGCATGCAGAACTGCGCAAAATTAATTTCTGTGGTTTAAGCCACCCAGTCATGATATTCTGTTATGGTAGCCCAAGCTGACTAAGACAGTCTTATTCTAAACTACAGTAAATTAGGCTGACAAAATATACCTTGATGGGGGCTATAATACAAACCAATATCATTCAGTGTTGAACTAACCCAGCACTGAGGGTAGGAAATCTTTCCAGAAGAAATGATGTCTTAAAGCTGAATCTTAAAGGATAAAAGGGTAGAAAGTGTCTTCAAAGAAGTGGCCTTGAGTGTGCATAACTCAGAGGATGAGAGAGACCATGGTTTCACTAAGCACTACAAGTACTTCAATATGGCAGAAGAGGAGAGTGGAAAGAACCGAGTGGCCAAAAGTGGGACTGACGATATTAGCAGGGATAGGTTGAGAAGGCTTTTCTGGCCATGTAAAGAAATCTGCAGGGGTGCCTGGGTGGCTCAGTTGTTAAGCATCTGCCTTTGGCTCAGGGTGTGATCCTGACGTTCTAGGATCAAGCCCCGCATCAGGCTCCTCCGCTGGCAGCCTGCTTCTTCTTCTCCCACTCCCCCTGCCTGTGTTCCCTCTCTCGCTGGCTGTCTCTCTCTCTCTCTCTCTGTCAAATAAATAAATAAAATCTTTTTTTAAAAAATCTGCAATTTATTTTGAAAGCAAAGAGATACCACCTGAGGATTTTTAAACAAAGGACTCACAAAATAGGAAGTATATTTTAGAAAGGTCATGGGAATAAGCAGCATGAACATGTCAGGGGTGCCTTCGGCAACAGCAACAGTACTAATTCAACTAATATTTATTAAGGACTTATTATAGGCCAGGAGCTTTTCTAGATACCAGGGATAGAGAAGTGAACAAAACAGACCAAAAAACAAAAAAAAACAAAAAACATCCTGCTTTCATAGCACCTGAGTATGGAAATACAATTCATAAATAAAGAAATATATAATGTGTCAGATAGCAACCAGAGTCCCGGATAAGTGTGGGTGAGCAGGTTATGGAGAGAAGAACTTGCTAGTAAAATGGCATTTGAGCAGAGACCTAAAGGAAGTGAGGAATAGACTGGTAGAACCTGAGGTCAGACCACCTCAGGAAAAAGAATAGTAAGAAAAAGGGCCTGAGGTACAAGAAGGCACATCCCAGAAATAGGAGACCATGACGGAGGCGGGGAAAGGTGCAGAACTGATGCCAGAGAGGCCAGCTCATGTGGCTTCTTGGGATATACTCAAAACCCTCAATTCTTGGGCTGCCAGAGCATTGCTAAGGCCCATGAAAAAGGACACAGATTATAAATTCCGTCCCATCTCTATGCCACACTTTGGACCCAAAAGCAGCTCTCCTTGGATCCAAAGTCTCTCTTGAACAGTTCTGCCAGCTACTGACCACAGTCCCTCCACCAGATTTCTCACAACAGGTAAGTTTTCATTCCTACTCCACTAACCAGAGGAATTTAAACCCAATCCAAGGAGTCCAAAGGAAACTAGTACTAAACCATCACTTCATTTATCATGCTCCTTGTTTTTCCTGCCCTCAACCAAAATTCCTCCTTCCTTTCCCACATCCACACCCGCGAGTCTGTAAATGCCTGAGAATACAAATACTTAGAAGAAAAAATGGAATTAGCCACACCAATGGTTTTCACACACCTCCCCATGAACCGTGCCAGGAGGTGAATTTTCACTAAATCCTTAGGGAAGTAAGAAAAAAAAAAAAGTGAAATAGAATGGGTTTTCATGAAATTAAACTTAGTCCACTTAAATTTAGTTTGGGGGATCTGTTTTGATTAGCTATTCTATCGACCACCAAATACCTTAGCTTGTAATACAATAAAAGAATATTTCTTACTGTGCTGACAATTACGCTATTGTCTTTCTTCTCAAAACCCACCTTTTCATATTCAGCTTAATGGTGCTCAGCAAGCCACATTCTTTTTCCAGCTGTGTCCTAGAGGTTTTGCCAGGAGAGAGCACCGCAAGGAGATTGCAAGACTGGTCGAGGACTAAGGGACCAGCTCTCTCGTGGACTGGTTTTGTTTTTTCGTCTGCGTTTTTGTGGGTTGTTTTGTTTTGCTACAACTACTAATGCTACCTGAGCACCAGTTCCTTACCTGCAGGCTGCACTCGATTCTGGAAGCAGCTGATTCCAGTTTCCACTTTGTTTCCGTCTTTCCCAAAATGAGCCTCATCAAGCTCCCAGAGATGTGGACGCCGCTTCACCGACCAATGTCCCCGCCTTGGGCTCTGAGTTTCAGCTCTGCGCTGGCTGACGTGGAGCCCAGTGAGATGTTCTGGCTCGGCAGTGGCCGTCTAGGCGCACAGGCTCCTGCCACCCTGAGACTTTGCCACCACTAGGGCTTCGGGGCCTCTGCGGAACGCTCAGCATCTGCCGCACACGTGCGGAGGGTGGCGGTGGATTTCCGGTGCAGGACAGCACGCGCTGAACCTCACTTCCGCCTCGGCCCGTGGTCCACCTGCAGGGCAGCTGGGAAAGGTAGTCCAGCTTTTGTGGCGGGCGCCGCAATGTCCTTCCTACACTTGCTGTGAAAACCTCCTTTCGTGAATTAGGGTGCTAGTAGAAGGTAGGTTTTCGTATCGGTAAAATAAGAGGTTATGTCTCCCAAGCCCCGGCGTGCAGTAAGTCAGTGAAATCCACAAGGTTGAGAACCACCCTCCCGGGATAACACCCGCTCTCACTTGCCTTATTTATGCTCACAGAGAGGATCTGTTTACTTTTATTTCCAAGTTTTACTCTTCCTTCCTGAACACAGGGATGCATAAAACTTCTCTCCCATGGTATGGAAAATCTACAATCATAGGTCATCCTTGATTTCTAACATCAGGGTTATAATTGTTCTTTAGTGAACTAGTATATTAAAGGTTCCAGATGAGTGTTGAAACTGGGACAGCATTGGCCAAATTCGTTGAGCTCCCTAGAAGAAATTTTCTATTTAAAAAAAGAAGAAGAAGAATACAGAGTTTAGAAGAGGCTCTAAGTTCTGTACTCGTTTCTACCTTTTGTTAAACTTGCTTTCCAACTGGTTAAGTTAATGTACTTACACTTGGCTCTTTCATTAATCTTTGCAAATTATGGAATGTTTTGCATAAATCTCCACCTACCCATAAATTGCTGTTGAATCCATATTAAGTAAGATCACTGTAAAGATATAGGTCATCTGACCTTTAGAAGGTGACACTGATTACAAGGCCCTAAGGATATCAACCTCATGCCTACAAAATGAAAACAAATTTCATCTTCAGTGCTATTTCTATTTTTTTTAATAATTGAACCAGAAGTGTTCAGGGTGAACAGACAGAACCCTTAATTAATGCAGGAAGAATGTTTTAAACTCAAGCCAGGACTGCGGGAGGTAAAGAGGCAATTAATAGTCTGTCTCTCTCTCTCTCTGTCTCTCTCTCCCTCTCTCTCTCTTTATATTCATAACAAAAACATTTAAGAGGAAAAGCATTATGCCAGCAGGGTTTTTTAAAGACAACTACTTTTTTTTTTTCTTTTTCTGTAACTCTTGCACATCCAGGATGAGCTAGACTGTGACTGACTATTGCTGGAAAATCTTAAGTTTCAACCACCTCGTGAACATCGAAACCATTGCATTAAAGACCTCCAGAAGCCTACTGCTCTTCCATTTTCCCTCTTTTCTTCAAGAAGGCGTCAACATTCACCAAGTCACTGGAGCTAAAAAAACTTAGAATTGTTGTTGGCAGCTTCTTGTGTATGATATCAGTGCACGTGGCATTGCATTGTATGTATTTATTATTACCCTCGCCTCTCCTTCCAGCTACTTAAACACAGGAACCCTCCCTTTCTTGTTTTTGGATCTCTAGTGTTTAGCATGGTGTTCACACAGAGCAAATACCAAGTAAATGAATTTTAGTTCTTCCTCTTCCCTTCCTCTTTATTTTTGGTCACCAAGTCCTGCTCATTTTTTTCTCTGAAATGTCTCTTGAATCTATCCTCTCCCCCCAACATCTACACCCCTGTCACTCTCACTTGGACTTTCCAGAATCTTCCATTGACTATTCTCTCTGACTCCAGGCTCACCCCCTCCTTCTCCTGCCCTCCCATAGAGGTGCCAAGTTACCATTCTCAAACACAAGTCTACTCTAGTTGTCCTTTTGTCTAATACCTTCAATTGTTCCCTAGCACCTGGTATGGGGTCCAAATTTCTTAGCATAATTCTCAACACAGCTTCCCTGCCCAAATTCATTTCCAGAGACTTGCCCCCGTGTGTCCTAAGCTCGTGCCATTCCAAACAACTCATCATTTAATCAAGATATACTCCTTTAGGGCTCTGTGTTTTGCTCTTTTCCCTTTTCCATTTAAAATGCCTTTTCTACTCTCCTCAGAAAGTTCCTATTCATCCATCAATGCTTAGAGATTCTGTTCTTCCACTAAAGTTTGTGCCTCTCAAAGGTAGGGACCGTGTCTAATTTATCATTGTACTCCTGGTGCCTAATACAGTTTCTGAAACCCTCGGCATCAACAACTCTTTGTGAATAGTAATTGCCAACCAGTACCTAGGATTCTTTAGTGTCCCGATATCCTAATTGGTATCTTCACTTCTATAACGGCTGCATTCCTGCTCTTCAGAACAGCTCCCCAAACATATTATTTTAGTACAAACTGGAAACCCTCCAGAACCTCTGCTCAAAGTCACAGACATGATACCATCCCTTTTTAAGTAGCTGAAGAAAGTGGATTTACTTATTTGAAAAAAAAAATAGCTGGTGTGATAAATCTGAGACAGCACAAAGGTAGTCCCTTTTTGCTAAAGATGATTATGATAATCTCATCTTGACTAAGTAATTTTCAAATCACTTCTATATACATTATCTTACTTGATGACATATTGACATGGCCGGGTAATAGTCAAATTCATTAGCAAGGAGTCATTTGGACTTTGGCATCAAAATGACAGAATCTAGCCCCAGCGCCTCCTCCTACTAAATATTTGGCCTTGGGAACATTACTTAACCTCCTTAAGCCTCCTTAAACCCGTGTTTCCTCACCAGCAAACATCAAGATAATGACAATAAAAATAATTATTGTTTGTTCAAGGAAGTTCTTTTGTTGTTTTTTTGACAAAATTGCATACATTTAAGGTATACAACTTGATGTTTTGATATGCGTGTACATTGTGAAATAATCACCACAATCAAGCTAATTGCCATGTCCACTACTTCACATGGTTACCCTTGGTGTGTGTGTGTGAGTGTGTGCATGGGGGATTGAGAACACCTAAGGTCGACTTAGCAAATTTCAAGTACACAGCACAGTATTGTTGCAGTCACCATGCCTACACCAAGCACCAAAAAAGAATTATCCAGGGGTGCCTGAGTGGCTCAGTTGTTAAGCGTCTGCCTTCGGCTCAGGCAGTGATCCCAGGGTCCTGGGATCGAGCCCCGCATCAGGCTCCCTGCTCCACTGGGAGCCTGCTTCTTCCTCTCCCACTCCCCCTGCTTGTGTTCCCTCTCTCACTGGCTCTCTCTCTCTCTCTGTCAAATAAATAAATAAAATCTTTAAAAAAAATAAATAAAAAGAATTATCCACTTCTCTACAGCTGCAGTAGGAAAACAAAGGGGGGAGCAGAGGTAGCAACAAAATAAGAGTATAGGTATGAAGGCAACTTACAAGTCAAAGGTACTTCAGAAATGAATGGAGGTGCTGTGACAGAAGCAGGAATTTCTGGAAGGGTGGCACATTACTGGCATTTAATTGTCCTGTTCCCAGTATTGGGACTGCTCATTTTCCTCCTTGACAATCAGCCCAATCCTATGGAAAAATGAATAGGGCCCTAGACTGTGTTTTCTTGTGGACACAAATCACATGATAATCATGTCTGTGTCCACATAGGAAACCAGCACGATACAGGAAAACCCTCCCAAATCCAGCCTTCCTCACTCCATCCCCCTAGGATCCCTAAAGTGGGCTCCCTCTTCGAATTCAACTGCCTTCTGTGTTTGACTATTTGACCTATTTTCTCCCCTCCAGACCACATGGATTCTACTTCCCTTCCTCATGGTTTTACTGAAAGCCAATTAACGACAACTGTCCCTTAAAATAGCAGATTAATTAAAAGAAAAGTTGTTGCTACAGGCATATCATATGTCAAGTGAAGATCCCTTTTCAGGAAAGCTCTATAGCATGCTGTCCAATAGAACTTTCTGCAAGGATATTATCTTCTCTGTCCGGTATGACAGCCACTAGACACATGTGCATATCGGGCTTTTGAAATATGCCTACTGCAACTAAGGAAAGAGATTTTTCTATTCAATTTACTTTTAATAAATTTAAATAGTCACATTTAGGGAGTGACTACCATATTGGACAGAGCAACTCTATAGACTATTACCCACTTCTACTAATCAATGCAGTATAGACTACTCAAAATTGAGGATCTGATCTCCTAAGACAAAAGAAGTCAACTCGGAGGAGGCCGGTCCTCTGAAGGCATGATGACATGTAGATCTATAGCCCAAAACCAAATATTTCTGAAATTTGCTTTCAGAAGAACAGGAAGGCCTGACTCTCAAATTGGCCCCGTGCCGCATTATCATTATTCAGTTCAAGCGTGTAAAACAATTACTCCTCTATCAGTTTTACAGAAAGATGAACATTTCAGTGGCAGGAGAAGTCCAGAATTGACTGCTGCAATCACAACAAGTCCCTAAAGAAGAAATTAAACATCAAGTATCACCCAAGGAAAAGCAAAATAATTTCTCTGTTCTTTCTCCTTCACAGAAACGTATCCCCAGGCATGCATTGGCCTGGGAACTGGAGTGATTTGCTTTCCTATGAAGATCAATTTGCTAGGGAAGAGAGGAAGGTGACAAGCTACACAAGACAGGTAAAGAGCAAATGCCAAAGCTTTGTGAGAAGGCAAGTGCATGCAAAGGAATGTGGGGCTTGGATCTTGAGAACAATAGAAAGCCCTTGGACTACACGGAGCAGGAAGAGCACGGCCTTCCATTTTTTTTAAAGATAAGCTGGTAGTTTGATGAAATGTCTCATTTTTCAGCTCATAAAAGATGATGCCCAGAAGTCACCTAAGGGCTTAAATAGACCAAGGAGGACTCCACAGCTTCATCCCTATAGAACTTCAGGCTGCCAACCCCTCCAGGAAAGACTACATTCAAAACCTATTTTGGAAGCGCCGCAAACATGATCAAGTCCTCACACACTCTGCCAAATGACCATCTGTCTTTACACTTGCCCGTCCTGCGTGACGCACCCCAGAGTCCACAGGGGTCAGGCTTGAACTGGACCGCTACCCAGCGCCATCCTGTTGTCACATAGGAAAAACTAGTATTACTGGAATTTATACGTTTTTAAGAGAAGCTGAAAACATGAGGCTTTTTTCTTTTAAGATTTTATTTATTTATTTGAGAGAGAGCGTGCACATAAGCAGGAAGAGGGGCAGAGGGAGAGGGAGAAGCAGACTCCCCACTGAGCAGGGAGCCCAGACATGGGGCTGGATCCCAGGACCCCGGGATCAATGACCTGAGCCGAAGGCAGACACTTAACCGACTGAGCCACCCAGGCACCCCTTAAATTAAATCTCTACTTTTAAATGTTTCACTCATGTTTGTTGTTTTTTTTTTTAGAAGACCAACTGGGCCAAACAAAATCTCTCACAGTCCGCACTTACCCCATCAGCCACCAGTTTGTGACTTTATCTCGGGGTGGCACCTGCATGGCCTTCATCTATCCATGCATTAATCACCCCTGACTGATAGCCTTTCCCACTGAGTCTGAATGCACCCTCAGAATCCATCTCAACACAGTCCTCCAAGGGAGAGGATGTTCTAAGATATTCAGAGCTGTGGCAGTTGAAACTTATCTGCCATGTATATTCTAGCAGTGACCAATGTGACTCCACAGAAACGTGAAGACATCACAAAATGCCCTCAACGTCCCTCTCCTGCCCTCTCTTCAGGAGAAATTGCCTTGCGGCATGCTCACACAAAGGCCAGACTCTCTTGGTGCCTGTTTCTGTTAGCGCATATCGTGTTCCGGAGCCTACAAACGATGTACTCCCATTTCTTTTGCAGCCTGTCTCTACTCCTGACCTTTTAAACGCCACTGCAGCTCAGCTAAGTCAACATCTTTTTCTTCTTCTACTCAATCTTGGCCTTCACCTCTCCTCGAAACTTTTTTTTTTTTTTTTTTTTGTAAATCTCTACAGCATTTCCTTAAACACCTCGTCCTGATTAAAAGCAAGACCTGGACACTTTTCTCTGCATAATTCTCTAATGTGATAATAATTGATGGAAAAGACTTTTCATACACTGACCTCAGAACTCAAGTGCAGTGAGAAGAATCTGCAAGGCCATGCTCTTCCTGCAAAGCGACTCGCCTTGTTTTCACCTGCGTTTCAATAAATGGAAGAAAGAGTTCCCATTCATTCCAATTAGTTAAAAAAAAAATCATTTTCTCATGTAAAATTAAAGCTTAGCAGGAACCTCTCTTTGGGAAGACATGAAGCCGAACACTTTTAATTTAAGCCAAACAAGCGCATTAAGAAGATGTATTTCTCTAGAGCTGTAGTCCTTCAGGGTCCTTGAATGCCAGTTATTGGCTTACTTTTTAGCCCAAGTAAAAGATCTTTTTGCTGCTGTCTTTAAGGATCACCATTAAGAAAAGCAGCAGCAGTTACCGCATTATTGAGTTTTCTTTGTCAGGGGAAGAGGGAGCAGGAATTATAGTCTCAGATCCTGGACGGCGGTGGCATTAGTTCGCTGGGGCCACCGTAACCAAGTATCACAGATGGAGTGCCTTAAATAGCAGGAGTTTATTTTCTCACAATTCTGGAGGCTAGAGGTTCAAGATCAAAATATCAGGAGATGTGGTTTCTCCTGAGGGTCTTTCTCTTCGACTCGAGGATGGTTGCCTTCTCCCTGTGTCTTCATGTGGTCTCCCCTCTGTGTGCGTCTGTCCTACTCCTTTCTACTTACAAGGACACCAGATGCAGTGGAGTGGGGTCCACCCAAACGATTTCATTTTAACTTAATTATCTCTTTAAAGACCCTATCTCCAAATACTGTCACGTTGTGATATAGTGAGAATCAGGATTTCAATATATGAATTTGCAGGGGATGGGGGGAACACAATTCAACCCATAATGGGGATCCTGAGGATAATGTATATTAGAGCAGAGTGTGTGTTTAGTGACGAGCAATAGAAACAAATTCCTGCCAGTAAGTAGCCTGAGCAGCAGCAACAAAAGAAAGAAAGAAAAAACTCTAAGGTAAGAATATAATCATGACTCAAGAAGGGACAGGAACCAAAAACGGAAAAAATCTCAAAACTTGTCCCCCTCCACTCCTTCTGGTAGTAGTTTTCTTCTCTGTCCACATACGTCCTTTTCCCTCTTCTCATTCCACAGGATAGAAAATGGTCCGTAGGCTTCTAAGCCTACACGAGACAGATTTTACCATTTATCCAGATGAACTGGCTAGAAAAACCAGCCCCGATTTCCAGGGGAGAGACTCTGATTGCACCAGCTTGGGTCAGGTGTTCACCATGGTCCAATTACGATGACCCGGCGATGTGGTCACCTGTTTCAAACGTGGCTGTTCTGGGCTTACCACTGTGAACTGGAGTGATCTTGATAGGAAAAGGGGGCGGGGACGTAGGGGTATGCGATCATGGCAGATGCTCTAACACTTGTCGCTGCGTGGGTAAGGATGTTTGTCGCCTGTCCCACTCTTTTTTGCCAGACCCAAGTGCGTATTGCTCCCCTGCTAGCTAGCCTAGCTAGCTATTTCTCCTCTTGACATGTAGACAAGAGGTAACCATAGCAACTGGTTGTACAGGTAATTGCTATAAAACATTGCCCAGGGGTTAGAAAGCCATGGAGAAACTGATCCCTACATTCGACCAGGGCATTAGTTCACAGCTAAGGTGAGTTTCTTGGCTCCAGAACAATCAATGTTTTACCTTTTAAAAAAAAAGAAAAGTGTGTGTGCCACAATTCTGTCTGAAAGCTCAGGCATTGAAGTAGACCCAGGAGATGCAATTTCAAACAAGACTCACCTTTTCATTTTCCAGGTCTGTGACTTGGTTAGGTCTCAGTGCCTCTAATCTTCTTTGTTATCTTGGCTTCAGCTGCCCACCATTTCCAGAAGCAGGCTGACGGGGAACGACCCAAGTTTAATAACACCACCCTTAGATCTAAAAAGACAACATTCCTTTAAATGTGGTCAGTTCACCCCCGAAAGGACCAGCCAGCCTGTTAGGCATCCCAGAACCTGGGATGATCTCCCTCTTCATTAATTGGCTCTCACCTGGAACTCACAGACACAAGAACAATATCCTTCCCTCTCTTTCTCTCTTCTAAACTAAATATAGAATTGCAATGACTCACTTTGGAATTGTTGAGATAAAGAAACAGACATAACCTAGGGTTTTAAGAGCTCAGCTCCTCTCTTACCAATAGTTTGAGAGATGGCTCAGAAAGGAGCATGTCGAGGTTCAAAGCCCTGCTCTACCACTTACTAGCTCTACCTTAGACAAGTTATTAACCTCTCCGAGCTTCACTTTCCTCACAGAGCTGTCATGCTCATTAAATGAGCTACTGAACCTAAACTGTTTAGAGTTATGCAATTTATTGCTATTACTAATACTACTGTTATAATATCAAACATGGCCTGAAGGGATGACTAGGGTCAGTCTCAGACAAAACACAGGGACATTCCTTCTGCATTCCCTACTCAGGGTGCTCTGCTCTCCTGCCTCCTGCCTCCTTTTGTTTTCTTCATCATCCCCAGCACCCAAGCATCTGGGAGCCTCCTACAAACCTCCCCATCACTACCCACCCCGAACTCACTCGGAAGGTAGCAGCACTCTCTGAGAGTCAAGTCTGAGAGGCAGTTCCATTTTCTCTGAGAAAAATACCTTCACTATTTTCTGTTTCCTTTTTTTTTTTTTAGAGCTTTTTTCTTTTTCTCCCACAGTGTGCACACATCTATAGCCAATGGAGTTATGCCAATTGTACCGAGCAGTAAGATGCCAATCTCCTTGAGCTGCCCCTGCCCTCTATACTCACGCAGCTGAGTTTGGACCCTCTCATCTCTCATGGACCATGACATCAGCCTTCCTACTTGGTCACATTATCAATACTTTAGCCAATCCACTGTCCATCGTGGTAGGAGTGAGCTGGACAGTAGGTAGTCAGGGCCAGGGTCCCCAACAAGAAAATATACAGTCAGGACAGTTAAGATAAAACAGCACTGACATCCTGTTTTGCAGCTTAGAAAGGACTGCACTAGTATTCTGCTTTTCAGGCTTTGCAGAAATGCCTTCTGTAAGATGTCCTAAAATAAGAAAATTAACCACAAAGCATTTGTCCCCAACATGGGCAAGGGGCACTTAAGACATAAGCCCCCAGATATCAGCAATAAAGGCCATCAGCACGTAGACATTAACCTACTAGGCAGACAGATACGTGACCAAAGCCCTGATTGGCACGACTCAGCACACCCTGGTTGCTTAAGATAGCTCGTCAGAAGAGCTAATAAAAACCCCTAAACTTAGAAACTCCAAGGGAAACCCTCTCAGGTCCCCTCCCTCTCCAGGAGTTTTATACTCCTGCACAATAACCTTTGCTGCCCGCCACTCTTTGGTCTACCTCTTCATTCTTCCAAGGGGTATGACCAAGAAATCCTGCAACAATAGTGCTGACATAGGCACTTTCTAAACATTTAATTTAATCACAAATTAAATATTTTTCCACATAAAAAAACATTTAAAGATCCCTATTACCTAGAGGTATATTCCAAAATTCTTGGCATGGCCCAAAAGCCCGATTCTAGCCCCAACCTACATTTTCAGTCTAGTCTCCTACCATTTCACTTCCCTATAGCCCTGCATTCTAGCCACAGAAAATCAGGATCCATTGCCATTCTGTGTATTGTATTTTTCTCCCAGCAGGAATATTCCAGCCTTCTACTTCTCCACCTAGTTAACTCTTACCCATTTTTCAAGCTGCCACTCAGCAGACATCTCCTCTAAAAACTGTCTATGGGTCTCCACAGAAATAATCAATAATGCCCTCCTCTCTATTCACATAATATGATATATATGACAAAGTGCCCTAAATACTAGTTTTCTAGACTCTCTCCCACCTTTAAAAAAAACCACTCTACTGAAATATGACTGACATATAAAAAGTATAAAGAATTCCTACAACTCAATAGCAAAAAACAAAGAGCCCATCTAAAAAATGAGCAAAGGACCTGAATAGACATTTCTTCCAAGAAGACATGAGAGTGGCCAACAGGTACGTGAAAAGATGCTCAACATCACTAACTATCAGAAAAATGCAGATCAAAACCACAATGAGCTATCACCTCACACCTGCTAGGATGCCTATCATCAAAAACAACAAGAAATGACACGTGTTGGCGAGGATGTGGAGGAAAAAGGAATCCAGGTACTACATTGGTGGAAATGTAAATAGGTACAGCCATTAGGAAGCAGTATGGAGCTTCTTCCCCTATTTTACTGTAAGTTCTTTGAGGTGAGGAATCATGTTTTATCAATCTCAGTACTTCCCTCAGCATCAAGCCCAGAGGAGAGTATGAGCTGTGAGAAAGATGTGATGAATGAATGAATGAGGGAGGAGGAAGATGCTATTCTTTACATACAAAGATTACATCACTACAACCCAACCAACAGACTCACTTTTGTCCATGTTTCCCAACATTGGGATGGCTTATGTGGATATGTCCACATTTCCTCATCCTTGGTACTCTAGGCCCAATGATTACAGAATGGCTGAGCGAGAGCCTTCAACAGTCTCTGACTAGGGACAAAGCCAACTGGCTCTACCCTTGAAGAAAATTCTGATCTTGGTCTCCTCATCAGCATCATACACTCCCCAGCTGAACCCAGGCCCCTGAATGAAGTTAGCTTACAGCATGGTCTGGCAGTGGGGTCAAATGTAAGGACAAATCTTCTCTAACCTGCAATAAAACAGAAAAAGCATGTGTGCCCCATGTCAATGGATGGAAGACTCCCTCCCTCCCTGCCTGCCCCTATCTGCCTTCCTTCTTTTCATACAGAATAGCAAATGTGCTGGTATAAACTTGAACATAACAACTCTGGTGGTTGATTAAACTCTTCATCCTCATTCCCTTGCTAATCAACTACAAAAGCCTTCAAAACACACACCAACCTCAGAAAGGTTTTATCACTTAATTACTATAAAACAACCCCACAGGTTAATGCATGCTTGATCTCAAAGGAGTGGCAGTAACCATTATGTTATTAATATCAATTGCACAGCTAGGAACAAGTAGAGAGAATTCAGGCCTAGAAATATGGCACAAAGTCTGATTTAATGGGATGTGCTGCTTGCCCCCATGACACTACTCCCCAAAACTCAACCTACCATTTTGCTATGGTCTGAAATTCTGGAACCAGAAATGTATTCCTTTGGGGTTTTTTTTTCCTGTTGAAATGTAAATAGCATATAGATAGATCACATATCAAATATGGTCAATCATTTATGCCTTAAATAAATCTAAATAAATTCAGCCATTTTTCTAGGGCACTGGTGTTTACAGAGGATTGAGAGAGAATATGGGGAAGAAGTGACCTGAGTAGTTAGGGCAGGCTTATCATCATGTATTGAAAACAAGGCTGAAGAGGAATGAGGGTCTGAGAGAGCGATCCTACGTGTTTCACACATGTACTTCCTGCTTGACATTGATAAAATCGTATGTAGGCAATTGTATGGCAATAAGAGGCTGAGGGGTCTGTCGCTCACATCCTAATCTGCAGGGTTGAGTTACTGAAATCTGCTGCCTCTAATTTTGCATCGCTAGCATCCAAAGAATGAGGCAGCGGGAATTCCAGCTCAGCGTTTCATGTGTACAGTGTATGTGTTCCTGACGAGCTCTGGGTCAATAACTTTTCATAAGTCAAATCACAATACAGGCACTCCAGGAGAGAATTTGTGAGATCCTCTTGAACAGTGAATGTGTCTTGACTATTTTGTATAAACGCATGCTTTTTTACATCAGGCTTGCTTGCTAAAGGAGGACACTCAACAGTGTATGCTACATCTCCCTCTGGAAGGCAGAGCAGTTAGAACTCTATGCCAACTACTGATTTAATTTACAAAATGCCTGCTCTGGTGGACAAGGTTCTGCATGAGGGTCCTGGTGATCTCAACGTGCCTGTGTGGAATGCACAGGATAAATATGATTATCCCCAAACTGGTGAGAGATCTGCTTACCTGACAAGTTGGTGGAGGAACGAGCAGACAGACTCTTCTCTTGGGAAACACAGAGGATGCCAGGAACCAGATAAGAGAGTCCTTATAGGGACTGGTGCCTATCATAAGAACAACTGATAAAAATGTTTTGAACAAAAGCCTCAGTGTCATTGAAATAGTTCATGGAAACTCAAGAATCATGATGTCTACCATTGTGTCACGTAAGGTTAGACACTCAAGTTTCTTCCAACACGGGTCAACAATCTAAAGAGTGCTGTGCATAGAAAAACACCTTATATCTCAACAATACAACTTGGTTTGCACATGATGATCCTTAAGAATATTTTCACAAACAAAAATAATTGGCTTAAGGTGGTACCTGGGGGCAAAGTGAAGCATGCCCCCAAAGAACCTGGAAACAAGGGTGCCCACTGACAGACAAACCCAATAAAGGGATCACTGAAGAGGAGAAAGGAAAAAGTCCACCAGAAACATAATCAATGATGTTGGCACATTGGGGCCTCACCTGGACCCCAAATAAACGTTCCCCAAAAGGAATCCGTACCCCTTTGCTTTGAATCTTCACTCAGCCATCTACTGATTAATACCGTAGCTCGACACCCAGAACAGGGGCCACCCAGGCACACGCGGGAGTTTTCTCTTGTAACCAATCACATTGGCATTCGAGTTTATTCATGAATCTTATGTGAATTGACTGGTGAGTATTCACTGCTTTAAATTTGATCAATTCTACGTATACCGATAAAGCCCAGTTTCTGTAGTCCATGGACAGTGGTACATTTACAAAGCTGCTGCTGCACTTTACCAAGGAGACTTTCTATGCCTCTCTCCTTTCCTTTCCCACTGATCTTCTTCCATTCTTCCACTGTTGTTTAAAAAGCTAATTTCCTTTAATGGTAGGACTCACAGTATCTACCCAATACCAAGAGAGCTAGTTGATCCCTTTTAATTGTGTGATTAAAAACCGTTCGAAATGATTATGTAGCAGCACTGGCAGAGATGCAAGACTAGACTTGATGATTTTCAATAACACCAAAGCTTAAACCTTTTTAGTGCCATAGTCTCCTTTAAGAATCTGAGACAAAAGCTACGGGCCCTCTCTCCAATGAAATGCACAGTCACAAGATTTGGAGTTCGGGTGGTCCCATCTATAGACTGCTACTTAAGAAGCCTGACCTCATGCAAACCTTTCATTTGTAGATGGGGAAACTGAGGCTCAGTGATGGGAGATGACTAACTCGAGGATTATCCAACTAGTTACAGGCAGACACAGAATGAGGTCTTTAATATCTTCAAATCAACGTTTGTATGACCAGTTATTTTTTTACTTTAGAACAAGGCATGTGGACATCTAGTAAACACAGTCATATGCAGAAAGCAGTCAGTACATTCTGCTTGGGCACCAGCCTATCCTGGGACCTGGAAAGGGACCTGGAAAGATCTCCTCACCCAGCCAACCCCCATTCTCTAAGCCACACTGCATGGAGTCATCCAATTCCTGAGGCTTCATTCGTATTTTTTTTTTTTTTTAACGGGGAGCTGAGGGAGGGGAGCAGAGCTAGCCAAGCCAATCTGGAGAAGAACCCAGGAATTAGCAGAGCTTCCTCCAGTAACCTGAGCTACATGATACAAACTTCTGGTTTGCCCAGTGATTTCAGTCAAACAAATGTGAGATTATGGAAAGAAAATAGCCAACTTTTAAAAACTAACTAGGCTGGTCAATGAAAACTGACCATCTAAGGGACCCAGGACGGCTTCCCCTAAAGCCATTCCTCTGTAAAATATTAACTAACATGTCTTCGAGCTTTTGTATTTCATAAAGTGCTTTTGCGTACAGAAATCAACTGCAAAAGGAAAAATAAAAGGGAGGGGAGGAGCAGCAAATCCTTCACATTAAATGCTTTACTTCCAAAACAACTCTAAAATAAAGACCTCTGTTTTTAACCCATGAAGAATCAGACTCAGAGTAGTTAAGTAATGTACAAGACCACAAAGTAATGAGCAGATCCGGGATCCAAATCCTGATATCTGAGTAAAACCCTATTTTATAGATGACAGATTAAGGTTCTAGAAGGGTAAGTTGCTGCCCTCATTCATGCAGCTCCTGAGTTTTGGAGGCTGTATGTGAAAACTCACGTCTTTACGTCCTACAGCAAGCTGTTCATTCCATGGAGTCGGTGTTTCTCAACATAGCATGCGGAGCACCTGCGTGAGAATGACCCGGCTGCCCATTGTTTGAGAAACACAGGTCTTGAGTAGGGATTCTCAAGGAGACCAACCGCATTCACCAAACCTGGGAATTTGTTAGAACTTCAGCTCCTCAGGCCCACCCCAGACCTACTGAATCAGAAACTCTGGGGGTGTGGCACCCAACGCTGTTGGACCAAATGGTCCAGGTGATTTAAGAAACACTTACGCAGTTGGCATACTTTTCCTTCATGCCCTCCATAAAAGAAATTCATTTACACCTTTTCTAGAACAATTCTAACACCTGGAACCTCAGCTGAGGAATCATCAAAAGGTATTCAGTATTCACTCTAAGTCCCTCGAACTTCGCAGGATTCCAAACCCCGTGGCATTTCATTGCACCACATAATTCATTTAGCCTCTTTCCCCCAGACACACTCAGAACTCAGGGGGCTCAAGAATGGTTCAAAGAACTCAACCCTGAACATGTCCTCTGAGATTGCTTCCTACTAAAGAGGAAAAAGATTCCCAACAATATCATTTGCTTGAAACATTTCACAACTCCCAATTTTTTTAAAATTTTGTAATTTTTATTATTTTTTTTTAATAGAGGAGCTTATATTAGAAAATAGAGTTTCCTCCAAGAAAACCAGCAGGGTAGGTTGTAAGGCTCTGTTTCGGAGCTGAGCTTGGCAACATGGTGTTGGTATGTGGGCCTTTCACAGTTTCCTTATTTCTTGGTGGGTGGTTTGTTTTATGACACTAAATGTTCTTCTCAAACAGGTGTTGGCTGGATAGAATAAAACTAATTAGTTTGATCTTGGGGAAAACTGAGCCTATATGCCTGGAATTCAGACTGTGTCTGCATTTGTTATTTGCTTGAATTACAAGCGAGTTCTAACAAGGGGTGAAAATGTATTACTTTTCCTGGAGTATGCTATATTTTATCATGGAAAACACAATCAGTGGTACCAAATACAAGTATAATGTTCGCTGGTTAAACCAACACCGTCCTGCATCTCCCAATTTATTGCTTAGCAATTGAATTTACCTGGAGCCCAGCTGTGGGTGAAGGTTTTGCAAGGAATGATGCAACATTGCCACCATGTGGTCCCCAGCTAAAAATGGCAGCGGCAGAAAGAAGATCCACCCCCATTAAAATAGATGCACTGCTTCCCAGCCCTCCCTCCGTGCTTAACCTTTGTGTTTGCAGCTCAGAAATCAGCTGGATAAGGAGAGGCGAGACGTATTTCCGGATGGACACAAGGCATTAGTCAGACAGTGCAGTAGTACTGGGTAATCAGCTTACCCTTAGGAACTCCCATTTTCACCTCTTGTTCAATATATTCTGTTCTTTCCCTTCCTTGTTCCTTTCTTGTTAGTGGCTATTATAGGACTCCAGCTTAATCGACCTCCGTGCCATTCCTGAATCTCAGCTGCTGGTTATTTAATTCCCTCCCCCACCACCACACACACCCAGCTCAAATCAGAGGCCCCACAACCCTTTGGATCCTCCAGGCTTCACAAAGTCCGTGCCCAATCATTAGGAACCAAATCTTACCCTGGTCTGTATGAGGGAAAGGAGGAGGAAGACGCATAAAAATAGAAAACTCAGAAAACTTTAACAGTGATCCCACCAGCAGTTAACCTGCCTGTTCTTCATTTCTTACCGTTTTATGAATCATGTGGGAGTTTTGAGTTAGTACAAATATCAAAGAATCTCACAAGCCGCCTATAACTTTAGGAGAAAAAGAATTATTTTTCCCAATGAATCAAAGGCCTACATTGGAAGCTTATTTATCTGCAAAGAACAATTCCAAGACTTGCCTTAGGGCTCCAATCCATCATATAATGACTCATAATCAGCCAGTGAAAACCTTGAGCATGAACCATGTGCCAAGTATGTGTTACAGGTAATAAGCAAAAAGACATGGCGCCAGCTCTCATGTTGCTCCCCATTCGGGAGGGAAGACACATGTTTAAGAAATCATAGATGAGGAGCACCTGGGTGGCCAAGTTGTTAAGCATCTGCCTTTGGCTCAGGTCATGATCCCAGGGTCCTGGGATCGAGCCCTGCATAGGGCTTCTCTGCTCAGCAGGAAGCCTGCTTCTCCCTCTCCCACTCCCCCTGCTTGTGCTCCCTCTCTCGCTGTGTCTCCCTCTGTCATAGAAACAAAATCTTTTTAAAAAAAAAAAAAGAAGAAGAAGAAGAAGAAATCGTAGGTGAGATCTGTTCGACAAAGGAAAAGTACAAAATACAATGGTTGGATCTTCTGGGGATTTTCTCATCTTTCCCAAAGGAGGCAGTATAGGACAGCCAAAAGAGCATGGCTTTTAAATCAGATCTAGATTTTAATTCAAACCTTCCCACCCATCCACTGGGGACCCGGTAGGGCACTTAAACTCTTGAAGCCTTGGTTTTCCTAGCAATAGAATCAGTGCATATATCTCTATTTCGTGGGGGGATAGTAAGAGGATTAACTGTGACATTGCATGCGAACATGCACAAATTCTTGGCACCGGGTAATAAATGGTAGCCCCCTCCCCGACTTCAACCAGCATACTTCTGATGATGAGAGTCACTTGATAGCACTCCCTCGAACAACTTCACCTTGCAGCTAGATAAAGACTGAAGGCTAACTGCATATTTACCCAAGACAAATCTGGTAGTCCCATATTTTTACAGGTATCCCCATTTCATTAATAACCCTGTTGCATGCCAGGATCTGGCTAGGTCTTCATTGTCCATGTCATTTCTCATTCTCAAAATACTTGGCTATTTCTAATTCTTAAAATACTTGCTTTCAAAGCTAAATACATGCACGTGCACACACTCCTAGTATCTGGAAAAGTGCATTATTTGCAGTGGAAGATGGAGATCTCTTTCACTCCCATAGTAAGGCTGATAGCTTTAGTGTTTCCTTTTCTAAAAAGTTATTCAAAGTGGCTTTTATCCTCATGCCTGGAGAGGAGTTGGCGCTGAATGTAAATTGAGACATTTGGGCTGACCAGGAGAAGGCAGTGTAGGGGATTGTTCTATGGGAATACGCATATTTGTTTGTTTGCTGGAATCTGCTTGCTAGCAGCTCTGGTCAAACCTCATGCCAGTTGTCCCAGGCTCCCAGACCCCCTGAAGCAGCTGGGAAGCTTTTCTCCCACATTCTCTCCACGTTGGGAGGCTCTGCCTCCTGCTGACACCTTTATAAGCGAAGTTGGGAACTTACCGAGAAAGCTGGGAAATATTCATTCCTACAGAATTTTAAGAAACATAAAACACACACTGTAGCAGGATCAATATTCACTTACACTATACTCAGCTGTACAAAAACAAATAGCCTTTTTATTCCTCTGTAATTGATCTGGCTTCCCTCACAGGCCTGCACCCAGTCGATGGCAGGAGAAAAAAAAAAGAAATGACACGTTTGTCCAGCCCAGTAATTTAGCCTCTGCAGGTATCACGTCTCTGCTGGGATAACTTGGATAATGCTCAGTGTTTCTGGGTCTGATCCCCTTTTTCCTAGGATGCCACCTTCGAGGATGGCAAGACCCATGTGGCTTATGTGACCTCACAGGGACAGAGGGGAGATGGCTGCTGTCCTCAAGATGTGGGTTGGACTCTGCTGCCGAGGGCTCAGGCTGGGCTGACCCCTGGATGGAGACCACTGAAGTGTGATCCTATGCCCTGGATATTCTGCTGGTGCCTCTGTAGTCTGTGGCTGGCCTGACAGTCTACAGACTAGCCTGACCTCAGTTCTTGCTGGCACGGTGGACACACCCCTGAGGCCTGGTGGGGGAGCCCTGACCTGCTGTCCTCAGCAACACTGGCTCCCCTGCCCACTGAAGCAACCCCTTTCTGCCAAGCTCCCTAGTCAGGCTCTGTAATTGAGGGCCAACTCAGTGGCTCGCCCTGGGGACATGAGGAATTCTTAGGTTCCTTTCAGCCGTTTGAGAATTCAGGCTGGTTTAGAAAAGCCAGGCCCTCCTCCATCTAAGCAGGATGTGTTGACGAGCGCCTTCTAGTGAAGATACCCGCGGGTTCCTGCAAACCCAGAATCAGCCAGATACACCAAGAATCCCAACTCCACTGCAGGTGTCACACACACACACACACACACACACACACACACACACACATACTCCCCAGGTCTCTAGGGCTCAAACCCAAAAAAGAGAAATTCAAAACCTTGCACTTTCTCTGCAAAGTATTCTCTTTCTGGACATCAAGTCTTTGCCCTACCTGTCCAAGGCAGAGGGAGGAGCCTCTGCATGTGGAAATCTCTGTGCTTTAATCCACTGAGGCCTCCTCTTGATGTGGTGCATGGGGGGGGGGGGGAGAGTAGGAGGGGCTCAGGAAACCTTATCCTCTCTTGACAGAGGCCTTATCTTACTGCAGAATAAAAAATACTACTCTATTTTTATTTTATTTTTTATTATGATATGTTAGTCACCATACAGTACATCATTAGTTTTTGATGTAGTGTTCCGCGATTCATTGTTAAAAATACTACTTTAAATACCAAACCCAGAATATTAACTTTTTCCCTTTGCATGCCTCTGGTCACCCCTCTAAGAGATTAAGAGGATGCCTCAGTAATCTAGGGTGAAGATTATGCATAGAAAAATGCAAAATTGAGTTAAGACAAATTTCAAAACATCATCCTGTAATACTGCCCCAGCTCTTCTGTTAAATTCTCCAGATCTTTCCCGAGTACCTGCTACCTTCCTCAAGATTAGGAAAAGTACTACAAGAAGTACAGAAGACACAGAAGGCATGGTCCCAACCTCAAGGAAACTTCAATCTAATAGTAAGAAAGTCTCTTGAATAGTAATAAAAGGTAAGACCTGACTTGTCTGAATGAGTGGTGAAGTCAATAAAAGCTCTAACTGGCGGTTCAAAAGGCACTCTCTCGACCCCCGATTTCCCTTCCATTTCTGCTATTGTGAAGTTCTTTATGTTTTTAATCTCTCCGCTGCTTGAAAGCAAAGCATTGAAGCAAAGAGAAAGCCGGCAACTGCTGGAGCACATGTCTGCAGAGGACCCTATTGCGGGGAACAGCAATTCGCTGGGGTAGCAGCTGAGCGGCTGAGGACACTTACCCAGCATCAGGTCTGCATATGCAATTTGTGCCCATGATTATTTTGATTACTTCACGGGTCACATAAGGCTTTACCAAGCAAACAGCCACTAATTAAATATTATGCAAAGTGTCTCCTTCCCGGGCAGTCTTCTATACGTGAACTAGAGTCCACAAAAAGAGAAGTCTTACACCGAGTGATTTTGACCTGTCTGCTGGTATGGTAGAGGTGGATTTTTTCTTTTAAGTCAACTTTGGTAGATAGAAGACTTAAAGGGGCAGAACTAAATGTCGCCAGGAGTTACCCTGGCTCCTGTGTGTGTTTTCCTTGGGCCTTTAAGGTTAGCATCAACATGTCGTAAGCCAAATAGAGCATGAAAAGTCACATTCGGAAGTCAAAATATCTTCTACTGAATTTTCCACAGTTGTTTTGAGGATCACTTAAGATTTCCACCAAAAGGAAAAAACAAAAACAAAAACAAAAGCAAAAAAAAAAAAAAACCCGAGACGAATAGGAGACCTGCTGACAGCTTCCCACGGACAGATGGGCAGATAGGAAGAAGGGAAGGTCACTGATCAGTCACTTCCACAGAAGGTTTTCTACCCTAACTCCGGTCATCACAGACTCTGCCAGTTTTCCTTACACCCCTGCTCGATGATCTACTCCATCAAACACATCCTGCAATTGTCTCGATGTCCGGGTCCCTACCCCACAATGTCATGCTATGAGGAAGTGGGACATTTGGGAGGTGATGAGGACTGGATGTCGTTCTGAGGGCGGGGTCCTCATGAGTGGAGTGAGTGCCCTTGGAGGAGTCACAAGAGAGCCTGCTTCCTCTCCTGTGACCACGCTGACCCCGCTCCATGAGGATGCCGTGGGAGGTGGGCAGTCCGCAACTGGGAAGAGAGGTCTCACCAGAACCCGACCTTGCCAGCACCCTGACCTCTTCCAGTCTCCAGGACTGTGAGAAGTGAATTTCTGTTGTTCACAAGCTCCCCAGTCTGTGGGAGTTTGCGAGAGCAGCCCAAACTGAGACAGAGCCACACCTACCCCCTTACCAGGCTCACCGGGAAGGCCAACACCTCCACACCTGCGCGATGGCCTCGCAGGCCAGACTGAGCAGTTCGGAATGTCCTCATGGAAGGAGGCCGCCCCCTTCTCGGCGGGCCTCGGGGCCTGGCGTCTCTGGCCTTCCTTTTAGATTCTTCATAGGTAATGCTCAGCACACTGCTGTAGCGATTCTTCACTCATGGGGTAGCCTTTGATCCCCTCCTTCTGCTTCTCCAATTCCCTTAAAAGACCAGAGGCAGATGATCCATGCAGCTCACATCTGTAGTAAGCAGACCTTTTTCTTTCAAAGAATTTTGACTCTGTCGGGCTCCTGCTCTGCCGCTTCCTCCGTCCCCTGGCTTAGGATCCCTTCAAAACCCTCCGCGGTCTTCCCAGCCCCAGGCCTTTCTCCCAGAGCTGCTCATACTTGCTTCTCCATTCCAAGTCCTCCCTTTGCAGGACTTTCCCCAGAGCATCTAAGGCCTCTGTCTGCTTGGCAGCACGTCCGTGTGCGGGGGGCCACCAGGCAGAGCTGGACATCGGGGCACCCAGGGGAAGGTCTGCCACATGAGCAATTTCCCCTCCTAAGAAACCAAGTGCCATCAGCTTCACTTCCAGGAGGCGGCCAGTTTGCATCGTGAATTTGTCTCAGTGGCCAGGGGAGCCAATTTAATAGGGCTGTCTTTCGGGAATGGGTCAAATTTGAGGTATAAAAACTATTTGCTCAGGGCAGGCTCTTTAAATGAGAAAGTTCTAAACTGCTCCAAAAAGCCCTCCTGGGTGCTGTGCCTAGAACACCAACAAAGCCTCTGAATTTCTTCTCTTGGAGGTCCATGGAGGCGCTGGCCCTTGCTGAGAAGGGGGGGAAGGGGGAGGGTGAGGGATGTCAGCTCACTGCCCAGACTGCTCCTGGGAATTCAGGAACCCAAAGAATTCACTTCCCACCTCCCCTACGGCTCTTCTAGCCTCTGCTGCTGTTGCGCTTTACATCCTCAGGTGATTCCAATCTGCATCCAAAATTGCAGACTCATGAAGAATAGATTTGTTCCCCAGGAGAGAGCCAGGTGAATTGAAGAGGGGGTGTATGTAAAAAAAACTTACGCAGTTGTCTCATTTCTCCTGAGCTTGGCTTTTATGGTTTTACTTAATTATTTTGTGATTTGCCAGAAAATCCGGCAACTCTTCATATATTAAATTAGAGAATGCACTCTACAGACAAAAGAACATAAATGTTGGTTGTTGGCCTTTTTTAATAATGTTTTTGCTTTTGTTCCCCTCTTCTTTGCAAGTTGTTAAGATCTGACTATCTTGGTAAAGGTTCATCTAACATCTTTGTGTCAGACATCTTCATTTCTTGCCACTTAATTGAGGTTAACATGTGCTAGAACAGGTGACTATTGTCCAATGCAGAGTGCAGCTGAATTTTACTTGAATTATATTTTACTTGAATTATAATTCAAGTAAGATAAAATCCTTTGCCATCCCCACATCCTGTTCATATGACCTGCTGTCAACAGTTCTCTGCAAAGATGCGCAGGCTTCAGGGAACCTCAGGAGCTTATGAAAACAGATTGCTGGGTGCCTCCTCAGAGTTGCTGGTTCAGTAGGTCTGGGTTGGGATCTGAGAATTTGCATCTCCAACTAAAATTCCTAAGTGATGCCGATGCTCTTGTTGTAAGGGGATTCAAAATAAAAATTAATTCTCCTTGAGGTCCAGAAAATGGAAAAAGACCTTCCCTCATCCCCTTATTCTTTGAGAGTCTACCTTTAAGAAGTAGTCATTGTAGGTAGGCTCTTTCTCTGCCTCTTTGAAATACATGTAAATCTTTTTAAAAGCTAAGCAAGGTTCCTGCCAATTTTACAATCCAGAAATGTTTCCTCAAGGCCCAAGAAGTCATTTCTTTAAAATGTAATCATCAAAAAAGATAGCGCCCCATCGCAGTTTCCTGGAAGGGTAAGAGCCTAAACTCTTGGATCTGCATTACAAACCCACCTCCTGTCATAAAGATATTAGAAATTTACTTGTCCTTTGAATAAAGACACCTAGCAAACACAGATGGTCATCCCAATTGTCAGGCAGATGTGGGATGAACTGTGTGTGGCAAATAGTGCTGTCACATCCTCTTACTTGAGGACTAGTTATCATTTATCTTGAGAACATGTATGTAGTGGGTTGTATCTGCTTGGCTATATTAAACAGTGAGTTTCCTTTCTGTCTTTGTAATTTCTTAGCAGATAGCCCATGATGCACATCACATTCTAGTTTAATACTTTCTCAGTTAAAAAAAAAAAAGAAAGAAAACCTTTCTTTTATCTTTGTGGAGAGGTTTCTGAATTGCCAGGAGGTTTTGTTTTTCCTGTGGGCTTTTTTTTTTTTTTTAATGTTCCAAACTCTCTATTTTGAATACTTACCATGTTTGTGATTTCAAAAGTATTTTAATATTATACCATGGAATTAATACAAAAATTAAACATATCTGAATGCTATTTAGTTGTCTTGGATTAACATATGGGAATTAACTATCAGGAAGGATGGATCATTCTGGAATATTCTGGATAACCTTCAACACGACTGATTATTATAGACCTTGGTTTCTCCATCAGAACAATGAGGATTATGTAACTTATGTTAATCAATTACAGGTTTCAGAAGATGTTTAAACATCTCCTCAGTATGTCCCAAAATACAGTAAACTTCTAGCTTAATCACACACCAACTGTAGATAGGCCTTCCTATCGGTAAAGCTTTCCTTCTTTTGAAACTATGGTTCTTCTGTTAGGGGAAAGACAACAACACGGTGCAGGAATTATCCAGTGATTTACAAGTAGTCAGGATACAAAAAGTGAAGAAATGGGTCATGTTGACATTAGTATAAACCACCACCCTACCTCATCACATTATCTATTGTATTTTTATCAGCAAAATATTCAGAGATTTGCTCATTAGGATTGTTCAGGGTTTTTTTAAACTACACAGTAGTTTTAAATCCTAGAAATAAATACTTTCGATACTTTATTTACATTTAAAGAATGCCACAGCAATGAATAATGGCCTCATAACAATGATCAATAATACTTTCTATTACATTAAACCTTTTATCAACCCTAAATTCAAACATGGCCATGCTAAGATAACTGTGAGCAAAAGAAACAATAAGCTATCTGGTATCTAAATCCCTACATTAGGGGCACCTGGGTGGCTCAATCAGTTAAGTATCTGCCTTCAGCTCAGGTCCTGATCTCCAGGGTCCTAGAATCGAGCCCCGCATTGGGCTCCCTGTTCAGGGGGGAGCCTGCTTCTCCCTCTCTCCCACTTGTACTCTCTCTCTCTCAAATAAATAAATTAAAAATAAATAAATAAATCCCTACATTAAAAGTCATGGAGGGGCACATGGGTGGCTCAGTCAGTTAAGTATCCAACTCTTGATTTCGGTTCAGGTCATGATCTCAGGGTTGTGGGATCGAGTCCTACATCAGGCTCTGTGCTGAGCATGGGGCCTGCTTAAGATTCTGTGTGTCTCTGGGGCGCCTGGGTGGCACAGCGGTTAAGCGTCTGCCTTCGGCTCAGGGCGTGATCCCGGCGTTCTGGGATCGAGCCCCACATCAGGCTCCTCCGCTATGAGCCTGCTTCTTCCTCTCCCACTCCCCCTGCTTGTGTTCCCTCTCTCACTGGCTATCTCTATCTCTGTCGAATGAATAAATAAAATCTTTAAAAAAAAAAAAAAAGATTCTGTGTGTCTCCCTCTGCCCCTCCCCCACCCTCTCCCACCTGCTTGAGCAGGCTCTGTCTTGAAAAAACAAACAAAAAAACCAGTCATGGATATACTATTTGACTAAACATTATACAGACTTTACAAGGTGTATTTTGTTATTTATATCACTTAAACCAAAGTTAATTTTAGCAATTTAGTATCTACTACTAATCACAGAAAAAGCCCTGAAACTCCTAAGATCCCAGGGCCTGAACAATTAAGACCATGGGTTTGAACACAGGGGAGAAAAAACAGACAGGCAAGCCAAGAAACAGACTCTTAACTATAGAGAACAAACTGATGGTTACTGAGGGGAGGGGCGGTGGTTAAACAGGTGCTGGGAATTAAGGAGTGCACTTGTCCTGAGGAGCACCAGGGGTTGTACGGAAGTGTTGAGTCACTAAACTCTACACCTAAACTAATATTACACTATATGTTAACTAACTGGAATTTAAATAAAACTTGAAAATGCAATGCAATGCAATGCAATGCAATGCAATGCAATGCAATAAAATAAAATAAAATAAAATAAAATAAAATAAAATAAAAAGACTATAGATTTGGAATCAAACAGATCTGGTTTTAAAACCAGGATTAACAATTGATTAACAGTGGGACCTTGGTCAGGTTACTTAGCCTCGTAGCAGAGGTTCCTCAGGTGAAAGTGAGTTGAAATCAGGGGAGCTACTACCCTCAGTAAAGAGCAGCCACTAGTATTGTTGGAGAACTGCTCCATCCAGCTGTGTCATTCAAAGGTATCAGAGTTCCCAGCTTTGTAGTCACCGATGTCCCTGTTCATGACCTTGGTAATTTGTTGTTTTAAAGAAAGAAAACGGAAGTTGCCAAAATGCTCTCACGAGTTGTCATACAACCAAAAGCCAATAAAACTCAGCCTGGCTTCCAAATAAGAAAGAGACGCTTTGGTTTGTCCCTTTAAGAAATCAGAATTCTGGGGCGCCTGGGTGGCTCAGTCAGTTAAGCCTCTGCCTTCTGCTCAGGTCATGATTCCAGGGTCCTGGGATGGAGCCCTGTATCGGGCAGTTCTCCCTCTCCTTCTGCCCCTCCTCCCTGCTTGTGTTCTCTCTCTCTCTCAAATAAATAAATAAATCTTTAAAAGAAAGAGAGAGAGAAATCAGAATTCTGGATCCACCACGCAGCCAAAAATAAAATAAAAACTCAACTGCAGCTCACTCCTATCAGCGAGACTTATTGCTTTCAACCCGATTTATCATTCTATGGTACAAATCAGCATCACGATAGCATGTTTCAAATTAATTAAAAGACATTCCTTTCCATCCAAGGTATAATCAAGGCAATTTACTTCCAAACATAATCAAGAAATTATGTAAAGGAAGATTAACCATATGAGGAATTTTTTCATGTGTGAAGTTAATTGATTTTCATATTTTTTTAATGTTTCAAATAAGGATTCTGAAAGACTGGGTTTTCTAAAATATCTCAACTCAGCAGAGTTTTGAAATACTTCTTCAAAGGAGATCACACTTTTCACCAGAAAGAGCTCCCAGGCTGTGGGGGACACTGGGGCACTCAGTGAATTCGTCATGGGCCTGCAGCAGCTGCATTCAGGGTTCCTGGAACTCTCGGTCAGAATTCCTTCTGAATACGTCGGAAGGGGCAGGCAGAACAAGGAAAACATATCCTCTCAGGAAAGCTTGGAGCTACCTAGTCGAACAGTCCACCTGGGGGCAAGACCCTTAACAGCTCTTAGAATGGGGGAATAGCGAGGGGGGAAAAGCTGCTGGCCAAGTTTGCTCATCTCTGATTCTCTGGGGCAGAAAAACAAAACTGTTCACCTGCAAAAATCAGGAGGATTGGTACCCTCTACTGAGAGCCAAATAAGAGCCTTATTTAGACAGAAGACACAACTGCCATTGCAACGGGGATTTGAAAATGTTTCCCTGGTCCCAAATCTCAAGCTAGTATTTCCATAGCCCCTTAAATTTATTCCTGAGTCACTCCAGTGAACCCCCCCTCTGACACAAATATTGCAGGAGGGCAACATTATGGTACCATGAGCAGTCATCATGCACGTTTGCCCATTATCTTCACGATTAAGGATCCTTTTTATTATAGCCTTCTACACACCTCTGTGGAGTCCATGGATTGAAAGATCTTGCCAATCAAACTAATAGCATTTATTAACAATCCTCTGTCCCCTTTTTTTTTTTTTAATTAATAAAGGACAAAGAAAATGACAATGTGAGCTGTGGTCAGCCCAGAGCTACCAACATCACTAGTGAGTTGATATAATTCCAACCAAAACCCAGTAAGAGTGGTTCAGAGCCCAAACTCCAGAACCAGAGCACCTGGATTAGAATCCCAGTTCTGCCACTTGCCAACTGTGTGACTTTGGGCAAGTTACACAACCTCCCTGTTTCTCAATTTTCTCATCTGTAAAGCTGTTAGTAATAATAGTACCAACCAGTAGGGTTGTTAGACTAAACGTGTTAATACAAAGAACTTATAACACTGAAATATAGTAAATGCTAATTTGTGCTAGCTTTAATTTTTTTAACAACTTTATTTCTAAAAATATCTCTAGGAAATATTCCTAGAAAATTGTGTTCCTGGATGTTTGAACCTAAGTGAAGGACTTTACATAAAAGTCTTATAAAAACTCACCCTAGAGCTCAGTCGGTTAGGTGTCAGACTCTTGATTTTGGCTCAGGGTTGTGATCTCAGGGTCACGAAATCAAGGTTGTGAGATCAAGCCCTGTGACTGGCTCAGCACTTAGCATAGACTCTGCTTGGGTTTCTCTCTCCCTCTCCCTCTGTCTGCCCCCTAGCTCGTGCTCGCACGCTCTCTCTCTCTCAAATAAATAAATCTTTAGAATTTTTTAAAAAAATATAATAACTCATCTTATTTTCATGTGACTCTCACCACTGTAATTAATCATACCATTGATACCATCTCTCTGACCCAGGTGAGGTGAAAATAAACACAAGTTATCTGTAAGACTGTGTCAGTAACACCGTTAATCATTTAATCTCTAGATCTTTTAAAATGACTATTACTTCATTCATAGTAAAGTGTTACTAGGATGTACCCATTGTTTCTATTCCCCCTATTTTATTTGGACACTCAAGATATGATCTTTTGTCTGATAGAAGACAAGCAGTTGGAAGAGGGGGGCAGTAATAGAAAGGCAGGAAAAGTCTGTTGGTTCGATCAGATTTCTGGGAAAATAGGTCAAAATGTCCTAACTGGTAAACTATGTTACTATGCCCAGAGAAAATGAAGTATACAGTAATCTTGGCATAAAGAAAGAACTCTGAAAATGACAATGGTCCTATCTTTCTAAGTGCCGATATGGATAACTATCCAAAGGGTGAGAGAGTGGAGCTATGCAATCCCCATACCAGCCATCCTCAGGGCCACCAGCACTTGGGAACAGACTCTGTAGGCAAGACACCCCCGCCCCTATCAGTTTCCAATACGGGCTGTGTAATCTTCCCTACTCCACCCCCCCCCCCGGAAGTCTTAAGAAGCCACTCTGTGGTTTGATTTCCTCATTTGTAAAATAAATAAAATACCTGTACCTACTTTATAGGGTTTTATAAGGATTAAATGAGTTAATGGATGTAAAGCTCCTAGACAGTGCCTGACACAGATGAAGTGTTACATAAGTCTAAACTACTACATTTATTTGTAAAATAATACAGGTTCCTAGGCTTTTCCCCAGTTTTAGTGAATCTGAATGTGCGAATCTCCCCTGGGTGGTTCTGACGTGGGGCAGCTTTGGGAACTACAGATTGGTGACTTAATTATTATCTTAAATGAAAGTACCATTTGCTATTTTATTTAAAATAGCTCCAAATGGGGAGCACCTGGGTGGCTCAGTCAGTTAAGCGGCTGCCTTTGGCTCAGGTCCTGATCTCAGGGTCCTTGATTGAGTCCCGCATCAGGCTCCCTGCTCAGCGGTGAGCCTGCTTCTCCCTCTCCCACTCCCCCTGCTTGCGTGCTCTCTCTCTCTGTGTCAAAAAAAAAAAAAATACGTTTAAAAAAATCTTTTAATAAAATAAAATGAAATATCTCTAAATGGGTCAAAAGTTACAAACTTCCAGTTGTAAGATAAGTCATGGGAATGTTATGTACAGCATAGTGACGATAGTAAATAATACTGTGTTGCCTATTTGAAAGTTGCCAAGACAGTCGATTTTAAAAGTTCTCATCCCAAGAAAAAAAATTGTAACTCTGTATGGTGATGGGTGTTAACTAGACTTACTGCAATGGTCATTTCACAATATATACAAATATCAAATCATTATGTTATACACCTGAAACTAATGATATATGTCAATTTTACCTCAATTAAAAAATGTTTTTAAAGAAACAAGACACTTAACAGGAAGAAGGAAAAAAAAATACTCCAAATGGCCCAGAAACAGAAATATGAGACAGTTTGATGGATCTAGACCAGCAGTTCTAAACTGGGATCAAACTTTGCCCACCCCCCTCACCCCGTCCAACCAGGGCACTCTTGGCAATTTCTGGAGGAATTGTGCCTGTCATAATTGGAAGGGGAGCGCTACTGGCACCTAGTGGGTAGAAGCCAGAAATATGCTTAAACATCCTACAATGCACAAGACAGCCCCAAAAGGTCAATAGAGCTAAGATTTGAGAAACCCTGATCTGAACCAATGCTTCTCAAATTTTCTGTACATACAAATTACCTGGAGATCTCATTAAAGTATAGATTTTGACTCCGGAGATTTAGGGTGAGGCCTGAGAGTCTGCTTTTCTTTTCTTTTTTTTTTTTTTTTAATTTTAATTTTTTTTATTATATTATGTTAGTCACCATACAGTACATCCCTGGTTTCTGCTGTAAAGTTCGATGATTCATTCGTTGCGGAGAGTCTGCTTTTCTAACAAGCATCGCCGGAGAGCTTGTTAGAATCATCTCAAGCTCCACCCCAGATCTGTTGGATCAAGCATCCTTATTGTGACAGTTTCTCTAGAGGACTTGCACGCACAAGAGAGTTTGAGAAACAGTGCTCTAAAAAATCCAATCAGATTCATACTGATCCCCCAAAGAGAAAGCTATTTTTCAGACATTGACAAAGAGTAAGATTGAACCTTATTCTCTAGGCAATTTTTCTTTCATTTAAATATGATGGAGAACTGTAGGCATCTCATTAGATGAGTCCCTGTGTTGGGTTATTCAGACATTCAGAGTAGGTCTTAGTCAAAGCCCCCCAGATTGTAGGGGTGTCCTGGGAAACTGAGAGGAGAGGGAAGGACAGAGAGAGGCAGGAAAGGGAAGAAGGGGAAAAAGAAAGGAGGAAGGAGAAAATAAAGGAAAGGAGGAGGGAGGAGGAGGAAAAGAAAGAGAGAAAGAGGAAAGATAGGGATGGGGGAAGAAGAAAGAAAGAAGGAAGGACAAGAAAATGAGAACTCAGGGTTTGGGAGATGCCCCACACAAGATTAAACAAAAAAGTTTTCTTTACTGCAGGACTTCTCAGAGCCTTTGATGTTCTAATGTGCAATTTGACATTCAAAGGAATATATTTTAAACACTTGACCATAGAAGCTGTTTACTATAGAGTATCTCAAGGCCTTGAGGAACTCACCTTTGGAAATGCTGGTCTAAGTAAACCATTCTATTTACCTGAGCATGGAAAGGACTGCCATGTCCTCTTCCTGGACCACTCAACTCCTAGGGAATTTGTACCCCTTAGGAACTAGAAGAGGCACTAATAATAAAAATAGCAGCTACCATTTTTATCAAGCACATACCAGACACTGTGCTAGACACCGATATGCATTTTCTCTGGTCGTTACAACAACCCTGCAAGGCAGGAATTAACTCTATTTACACCATAGGAAAAATAAGACGTGGAGACACTGAGAAAATTGCTCAGATCCACGCATCTTAGTGAAGCTCAAGGTGCTCACTCAGCTCCATTTGATGAAACACTGTGTTTTGTGGCACAGGGATAAAAAAAAAAACAAGAGCCCCCCCCCCCTCCCAATTCAAATCCTGGCTATGGACATCTGTTCTCCTTGAAGCCCCGACTTCCCCTTTGCTAGTAAATGGCCTCGCCTCTGTCTGGATTTCTAACCCACATCTCTCCCATCCTTTTACAGGCTCACCCATCTTCCTCTTTCCCACAAATGAGCCCCTGGGATGGAGACCCACCACCTGGGAGCTCAGGCTCACTCTTAGATTTCCCAGGTGGATTATGTCACCACGTCTAGCTTGGGAGGACACCCACCCAACAGATGAAGGCATTGGCAGATGGACAGCTCCTGTCTGGGGTGAGGACACCTCACCCCATTCAGTACCGAGTAAACTCTGGAGATTTGGCATCTGTTGTCACATTAGAGTAATAGGTGGTCCTCACACTGGACTTGACTGGGCAGCTCACCTTGTCACTTGATCCTCTGAGTTCATTAACCCTCCCCCCCATCAGATACAACATCTGTCTACAACATCCCACTACTGAGTGATTATTCTGTACCAGGCACCCTGCTAAGTGCTTACAAGTACTACCCCTTCTAAACCCAACAGCACCATGAAGTAATATTACCCCCATTTGAAGAAGAGTAAAGTAAGCATAGACGGTACATTTTTCACACAATCCCCTAATATGTGCCAAACTCAAACTCTGCTCTTCCTGACCCGAAAACTCATCTTCTTGCCCACTAAGTCCTGAAGACCCTAGATGAAACAGTTAAATGCTCAGAGAATCCTACTAGAAGTGGATTAAAGAGGGGGCACAGACAAATGGTGTGTGTTGCCTGCTTTCCTCGTGAAAGGCACCTCATGAAGTTTTCTTGGCAAATATTTCCAACGACAGATGTGCAAACTGAGGAAGGCTGCTATAACACGCAATTGTATTTTTCCAGCCCAAATTTACCACTAAACAGGACTTTGGTTTATGTCAAAACAAGAGGCTAAAAATGGGTGCACACGCTTTAATTTCACAGAGATGTGGGTTTGTAAAGAAAGCTCATCAAATCACAACACTGAAAAATGAGGACTGTGGCAAACCACGCACAGAGCCTTGGCCCGGTTTGGGGTGAAAAGGACCATCGAGGGTCCTTTACCCTGGGCTTCGAGACCCTACAGGCCTTTTTCCTCTCAAAAAATATCCTTAGGATATCAGTTACTTCATCTGTAAAATGAGAGAATGGAACTAAACAGTCTCCAAGTGCCTTCCAACTCCAACTTTTATGTCTCTCTGAAATGGCAAAACCAATTTCAAAAGGCCCATCGGGAGCGCCTTATAGAACATTTCTTGGAAGGAGATGTAGATAAAATCAGTCCTCTCCACACATAGGTTTTCCATCATCTGTTCATGCTCAGTTTCCTGCTTCCCTGTAATGTGGACTCCGGGAATTCCCAGACGTTTCTTGTCTCTCCTTTTTAGGGACCCACAGGGGTTACACACAAGACAAGAGCCCTGGACTCCCCATAACGCACTTGTGATGGGGACAAGCCAAAGTTGGAAAGAGCAACAACCAGCTCTATTTCCCTGCAATGCCTTCCACCTGTCATGTCATGTCATGTCACATCATGTCGCCACCTGTACTTCTGCACTTGGAAACACAATGACATTGTCTACTGGCCTCCACCAGTGCTTCTTAAATATCTGGGGAGAAAAAAACAACAACACAGTTTTGTTTGTTTGTTTAATTTCCCATCCATCTCAGATGGATACTTTATAAAATAGAATAAAAGCAAATTACTGGGGGAAAAAAGGAAGTGCTGCTCGGATGTCACAGCAATTTCAAATTGCAATAAAAGTTTCTAAATGTTGACTCTTCATTTCCAAATTTGTCTTGCCGCGGACCTGTAGCAAACTGCTCAGAACAAACAGTTCACAGAACCACACAGGACTGCAGCCCACACAGAGTGGTATTGCCCTAAATCCCTTTTCAATTCAATTCCAGACGTTTATTAGGCCATTCCGATGTCTGTGCTAGGTGCTGTGGGCACCAATGATATTTAGATGACTGGCTTAAAACCTCTTTCAGATGCTGAGATGAATCCGAATGAGGCTGGGCCAATTCAAAGTGAGAGTGTTATTAAATAATCCACAGGTTTTAACTTGAAGAGAGGGAACATTGCATGCGGCTTGAGAAATATCACATCCAAGTCAGAGAAGATGATGTTTAGTAGAGAACAAAACCGATAATATCATGCGGTGCTGTGTTTGGAAGTTCTAGACAAATCCCAACCCCCTATCAACATGTTACTCTTTATTCTGGCTTTAACCCTGGGAGGTTGAAAGAGAAACCTGTAAAGTAAAAATTTAAGATTCAGCCTCAGGGCCTCCCATCCACTCACCCTGCCTACAGCTGACCCCTCACCAAGTCCCCATCAACTCTGCCTCCAGAACAGGTCCTGAATCCTTCCACCTGCCACCATCACCTCCTACCCAGATTACTGCAATCCCAGCCACTTAGCTGGTCTCCCTGCTTCTTCTCCCAACCCCATCAGGCAGTATTGATCTTTTAAACTATGAAGCATATCAAAGGCCTAACAAGCAACCCAATGGCTTCCCATAACACTGAGATGAAAATCCAGCCCTCCACCATGACCTACAGTCTCTGGATCCCCCTACCTGTCTGATCTCATCTCCAACAACCTTGGCATCCCCTCTTTACACTCCAGCCACATGGGATTTCCTCGGGCTCCTCTGACCACCGAGTCTGTTCCCCCTTGAGAGTTTTAGCCTAATGATTGGCTCAACCAGGAAGACACTTTCTCCAGGTCCCTGCAAGCTGGCTCTATCCTGCTGTTCCACTCCCAGCTCCCCTGAAACCCCCTTCATGAGGTATGCCCTTCCCACCTAAATGCTCTCTGCCACTTCACCCACACTGATGCTCCTCGTAGCATTGGTCAGTAATAGGCATTATGTCTTATTCCCTGCTTTTGCTACGGAATGCCAGTGTCTTGCCTATAGTAAGCACTCAATAAATATTTATTGTCTGAGTTGCTATTTAGTATGAAAAATAACTAATTCGTTTAAAAAAAGTGCAGTAAAAGAAGCTGAGGGATTTGTTTGCTGACTTACTTGAGATTTAATTACACGGAGGATTTTGATGAAAAGAAGGAAAAATATTGTAGTACATTATGGTGCTAATGTGTGGGAGTTTTCATTGTTTACCCCTGTCTCCATCCTAGGGTTTTATTAATGAGCCACTATCTTGTATGTGATCATGTATTACAATGAGTTCCATTTGGTTGTGGGTCAAGATAAAATAGCACAGTGTAATTTAAACAAAACGATGTTTGCTTGGTGAATGGCAGACTTATTTAACATTTGCTTCCTTCTTTATGCACGTCAGCCGTGCACTCCCCAACTTGAACAGACCCAGCCTCCCTCCCATCTACTTATGGATGGGGGTAGATGAGCCAGCTGCTCAGCAATCCAATGTGACCTCTGAAAAATGCAAGAAATCAAGGTGGCCCCTCAAACAGCCACTCGTCAAAGACTCATCACCTTGCCTGACAGCCTTTGAACGATCATGGGTCACTTGACAGCCACCTGTGCTTTTCTGAAAAGTCGGGCAGGTATTCACCACCTGGTGACTTCTCAGAAGCAGCTCCATGTGCCAAAGCAGGGCACTGGTCCCAGAGAGGTGGCATTCCCCTCAACAGACAACCTTCAAAAGATGGGCAGCCCCTTACGCCCACCTGTGTTAACTGTCGGCTGCCCACAAGAGAGGGTGCAGTGGTGGGAATGCCCCTGTTATCTTGGGCTTTCATCGCTGTGGTAGAAAGAAGCTGCTCTTGTGGGCTGAGAGGGATGGATTTCAAGGGCTTCTTTGCCTTTGAGGTCAACCCTTTGTTACCACATGGTGAACACGTGCCATCTGTGGTCTAGCAAAGTGTCCAACAGGGAAGCAGGACAGGCTAAGAAAATATCATAATACAGACAGAAGGCAGAATACAAATGCTATTTGCCATCTATGCTACATAATCTAGACGAGCCATCTCTCCTCAAAAGAACATTGAGCTCAACTTCTAGAAAGTTATAAAGCAAGTCATTTTACTTCTGCTCTTAGCTGCACAATGTCAGGATTTGAAGCAATGGGTCTAGCTAGTGTAGCACCTGGTCACCCCTGGATTTCCTGGGACACTGCATTGACTTCCCTTTCCTGTGTCAAAATGGGCCACACTGTGATGTTATAAAGTATATATTCGTTCTTTTTTTCCTTCTCCCACATCTCACCTAAGATGATGCTGGACATACGGTAGACACTCAAGTGATACTGAGTATTTTCTTAATATTTTCTATTTTGATCACTTACTGTTTAAAATGTAGCAACTGTCATATTTTGGGGAGATGAACATGGCAGCCCACTTTTTGCTAAATGTATTCCATTCCTCATTCTGAACTATTGTGATGGCATTAGATTGGTTATTTATGTGATATATAACATATTAGAGTTTAATTTCAGCATGATGCGAAGTGATCCCTTCAGGTGCCATCTGTGGAAAACTCTCTGTGATCCTTGCAAATTGAAGACAAGGACTGAATAGGATATAAGAGACTTGTTCGGGCTGACAAATACAGCAACCATTACGTAAGTGAAGACCTGTTCCAGAAACACTAGGACCAGCACTGTACACAGGCACTGACGTGTAAGAAGCTCACATCTTTAGTGTTTCTGCACACAGAGCATCTCCAGGCCAACACCCCAGAACCCTCTGCAACTTGCATATATTCTTCTGTTTGTCTTCAACTGCAACCCCTTCTCCGGAGTTCTGTGCACCTGCACACGAGCAGCCAGGTGCTCAGCTGCTGGAACACAAACCAACAAGCGACACGTACCTCTCTCTGTTACGCTTACACTTGGTGGATTGGGCGAAGCAGTACAGACGCTACAGGCCAAAACAACAGAAAGGAATCGAGTTCACTAAAAACAAATGTTGCATGGTTTTTCTCCTGAAAAAGGTTAACAAACTCAATTTCAGCAAAACAAAAAGGCCCCACAGACTAATCTGTGGAATTTGTTGACATGTGAAAGGAAGTCGGATTCCCAGCAAAATAACATGCGTACAAGGACATAGAAAATACACACCAATCTGCATCGATTACAGGATGACAGTAGAATCAAATGATTTAAAGAGAGGCATAAACTATTCTTGAGGAACTAAAACCTCTTCAGGAATCAGTTGACTTTTATTTTCCAAGACACCGACATTCTTAAACCCAAGGACTTCGGAAACCATTTTTGCAACGGCATCTGATACCACGGTTTCAAATAAAAATGCCCCAGTCTGGGTAGGATTCAAATCCTCCCCAAGTTCGCCCATCCTTGTGGGAGCGGGGATGGAGGGGGAAGAAGAGGAGAATAATTAGTGGGTTTTTTTCTGCCTGGTTGTGAAACACCCTAATGACTTCAAGCGTCATTACCACCCCTTGCACAGAAGCCGTCCTCTGAAAATACTTTTCAATCTAAACTAAAATTGATGCTAATTTCTTCTGAGAATATAGCCAATAGTAACACAATTTGGAGAGTTATTGGATTTACTTTTTTAATCTTAACAGGGATGTCAATAGTCTAAGCGCACAAAATGAAGATAATTCACTGGCATCTGAAGTGGAACCAACAACGAGAAAACTCTCTGGAAAGATGGCACATTTTGAAAGACATGAAAAGTATTATAATTATATATCATGTGCCATAACCATTATTACTGACTTGCCATTATTTTGATACTAAAGTGTCCTCTTGAACTCGTTCATGCAAGATTTACTTACATTCGAATTATATTGTTGTGGTTTTTCCCTCCCAACTTTTGTACTGGATGGAATGACTTTTTCTAATTGTTATCTCAACACATCAACATTCTGGCCTTGCTTGTACAGATATTTTGCATTCATTTCTTTACCATAAATTCAATGGGTTAATAAATCATGACATTAGTTATTTGTTTCTATAGCAAACTGCAGCAAAGAAGGCAGACACTAGATAAATATTAGTTGAATGAATAAATCTTAATTGATCCATTTTCAGGGCACTCAACCTGGATTTTGTCAGTCAATGACGCCAGTGATGGGAACCATAATGTTCCAGAGACAGCGCTTCCTAAAGACGCAAGCATGATGAGATTTGGTGCTTGCCCTTGGGGTTGGGAGGGAATCATGTATACAACTAATACAAGGTGGAATGTGACAAGTACTAACAGCGTGACAGATGACGTCTGGGTTCTGGGGAAGATGAAATGATACCCGGGTGGGAGAACGAAGTCTTCATGAAGGAGGTGAACTCTGCGCTCAGCTTCAAGGCTGAGCAGAAACTCAATGGGCAGAAATGAAGGGGGACCATCCAGAAAGAAAGAACAGTTAGAAGGGAAAGCATGGAGGTGGAAGGAAACATTTCGCAGCCACATGTGGTCTGTTTCGTTTGCTTCGTGGGGGTACATAGGCAGGGGCCTCGAACGCTAATTTGAGAAGTTTTTAATAAGTAGACAATGAGCAGCTAGAGGTAGTTTTGGAACAAGATAAGCGCCATGAAGATTGATATGAAAACAATATGTAAAACAAGCCGCAGTGGAGAGAACAGAGGCAATTAGAATCTAGCTGGGAAGGAAGAAGGCTTCCAAGTGAATAGAAGTACAAAACGAAGGCCTGAACAGCAAGCAGGATACAGGAGAGGGAATGGAATCAAAAGGTAGCACAGAGGCGAAAACAACAAATCCTGGCAACCAATGCGGTGCCACCAACAGGAACAGGAACATCAGAAACGGAAAAAGGAGCCGCTTTAGAGGATGCGGTGCCTAACACATGAATGCCTGGAACACACTGCAGGCCAACAGCCAGCGATCCACCACCCTGAGGCATCTCTCCCCTCCCTCAGCATCAAGGATCCTAGAACAGGGATCCTAGCCACCACGTGTCCACACCTGAGTCTTCCTACACACAAGAGGAATATCTAAGACCCTCTTGACATCTCACCCCATTTCCTATTGCTCATTCATTCAACATGGTAAGTACAAGTGCTTCCCATCAAGAAGCACTCTTCTCAACATGATCAAGGGTAAGACATGCCATCTTCACCTTCACGGTCCTGATGGTCTTGTCCCGATGCAACTCTTGGCAGAGCAGGATGTGTTTTCTTGGTGTTTGCCTTTTGTTTTGTTGTTTGTGGGAATGCTTTTACTGTTTTATGGATTTAAAAATAGTATAAAATTCAAAAAAGAAAATAATACACCCACGGTGATAAAAGATGTGGATGATAAAGTTGAAAAGAATCTCAGAAAAGAGAGCAAAAAAGAAGACAGCAGGAGAGAAGGGAGTACAAAATAGGAGAAGAGGGAGCGCATTAGAGGAGCAATCTAAAAAGTTCAACATCTGAAATATGGACACTCTGGGAAGAAAGAAATGAGGAAGAGAATAATCAAAAAAATTTTCAAGACAATTTCTCAGAACTATGGACATAGTTTTCTTTTTTTTTTTTTAAGATTTTATTTATTTGACAGAGCGAGAGAGCACAAGCAGGGGGAACAGGGGGAACAGTAGAGGGAGAAGGAGAAGCAGGCTCCCCACTGAGCAGGGAAGCCAATGCCTGGCTCGATCCCAGGACCCTGAGATCATGACCTGAGCCAAAGGCAGACGCTTAACCATCTGAGTCTCCCAGGCGCCCCTACAGACATAGTTTTCTAAACCAAAAGGCTACTGAGTGCCCAGTATCAAAGAATGAAAATAGACCTGTCAATAAACATCATTCTACACTGTCAGAAAACTGGGGATAACAAGATTGCATACATTTCCAGAGAGAAAACCATGCAGAGGCCCTTCACAGCCCAGCCCTGCATCCCCTTCCCTCCAGGCTCACCCATCCCCAGGACAATACAGCCCAGCCCCCTTTCCACCCATCTCCCCTCAAACCTAAGTCAGACCACGTCCCTCCTCTGTTTAAACCCTTCTGTGGATTGCACTGCTCTCGGAATAAATGAAAATATAAAGGGAACAGGGGAATTGGACTCTAAGTCACCTCTAAAGTTTGATGGCTCTCAGGAGCATCAACATTGTTGAACGAGTGGATAAAAGATCCTGCTTTACAGACAGTTACCAAAATGGGACTTTTCCTCTTCCTACCTCTCTCTCCGAGGTTTATTTTCCTTTCCCTTCCCTGTTTGGCTTTTGTCATCAGGCCACACTTTTCAATGCAGATCGCTGGCAATACCAGTATCGCATGAATTGCTCCTGCATGGATCTTTCATGGAAGAAGTTGTAACAAAATTTCAAAAGAGCAGTTGAGAAATGGGTGAAGTTCCCATGTGAACCAGGATTCTCTCAACTCTCCACGGGGTTATGGTGAGGAAAAAAGAAGGCACACGTGGAACATGGAACAGTTCTGTTCAGTCAAGCTAGGTGTCCCAAATTTGCATTGGCCATCAGATTAGCATGAGTCTAGGAAGTAAGAACTTGTACATTCCCATATATAAGTTGATAAGGTGTATATAAAAATTGCTCAACATTTGTCTAACCAAACATTTGATGAAATGGACCTCCAGGTTTTTCAAACTAATAAGCTTATACTTTCAGGTTGGATTCATTCAGTAAATATTTATTGAACACCTATTTTACTCCAGCCCTTTTCATCAATAACAAGAATAAGTCCCTACCCTCTTGCAGCTTATGTCCTCCTGGGAGCATCTGATAATAAACAAGGCAAGGTGAGGGGATGCACAGTGACAGGGTGGAGGTTGTGAGACAGGAATTACTTTAGATAGGGTGGTCAGAGAGAGACTCTAGGGAGATACCTTTCACCTGAGACCTGAATAATGAGAGGATCCAGCCATACAAAGGCCAGGGGAGACCAGGCAGAAAGAAGAACAAGAGTAAAAGGCCTGGAGGTGGAAACAAGGTTGAGTGTTTAAAAAATAAAAAATAGCAACTGGTCATAACAAAAACTGAGAAAGATAGTTCAAGATGGGATCGGAGAGGTAAGCAGGGGCCATACTATGTAAGGGCTGGGTAGGCCAAGGTCAAGAGTATGGATTTCCCTTCACATATGGAGAAATATTTTTCTAGAAAATTCTTAATAAGACTTAAGAATATGACTTAATAAAATGCTATTGTATTCACTCACCATCAACTGCCAAGAAACAAACAAATGAAATGAATTTTTTTTCAACTATCTTTTTCCATGTTAATTCGACCTTACAATCACTGAACGCATATGGAAAATTTCTTTTTCTAAGTGAGAATACAGTTCTATCACGTTCGTGGCAAAAGAAAAGAGAATTCTTGATGAAGGTGTCAAGGAAATCCAAGATGATCTGACTATTTTTTCCTCCTTGTGCTACTCCACAACCGATGGATTCTGAAAGAGTACGATCGCTCAGCCTGCCCCTACCCTGAAGACCCTGGCCTGGCACGGCAGGAAACTGTCTCTGTTCAAGCCAGTCTGTGTTGCCACTGCTGCATTATTGCAAGGACATAGTTTAAGTGTTCACGTTCTTCCCTCCCAGTCTGGTCTGCACACGCAGGTGCTTCTCCTTATCTTTTGCTCTTTATTCGTCTTACCTCGGATGCCACTACCTAATCCAGGTAAGCATGATCCATCAATGGAAGTGCAGGCTTCTTCTCGAGGCATTTGGTTAGGGTTTGCCAGCCAACATAAGACAAACCATTGACATCGACTCAAGGGATCCACGAAGCTGAAAGTCACGGAGGAGCATTTGCTAGTTAGGGGAAGAGAGACGGTACAACTGAGATACAACTAGATCACTCAGAGGCTTTAAGGAGCCCATTTTCCAGCGTCACTTTTGCTGTAAATGCACAATTGCCCCCAAATAATGCGAGAATCAAAATGCCAAAAGGAATAAAGCCAAAACCTAATGCAGCAGCTACACAGATAGAATGCTCAGCAGCAACGTCCTCCCCTGCCATGTAGCCTGGCTGGTTCATAAAATTCTCCACTAAAGTGTAGTTCTTTTCAAACACTTAGAAAGATAGTTGTGCTTCTTTTTTTCTATTATAAAATTATTTAAGTCCATAAAATTGAGATGTCTTAAAAATGGTGAAGTCTCTTCTTCATTCAAAATACCAAAACGCTGCATATATGCTGAGACGAGAGAGTGCTGGTCTCGTGAACAACTGGATCACGACGTGTTGTCCTCAAGCAGTGTGTACATAGATCATGTGCTAAAATCTTGTCTTAACCTCACAGACGCTCCCTCCTTCCCACATGGTCCCAATCAATAATCCTTGCTTGTTCTACTTCCAAATCTTTAATCAGATCCATGCCCTCCACCTCCACTGCTTTAATTCGAGCTCTTATCATCTCCCACGCAAACTATTCCAACAGCATCCAACCAAAAACTCCTACTGCTTGCTCCCGAGCAAGCTCAAATGTCACCCCCTCGATGAAGAGTCCCCAGCTCTCCGTTCGTGATTAAATAACTGCACTCACTTTGCCCCAGTAGCTTTCGGTGCACACCACTCTTCCAACACAGGCTGCCCCCTACAGCAGGGCTGGCAAAGAGAAATATGCACGACACGTGTGGAATTTTAAATGTTCTAGGAGCCTCACTAAAAAGGCAAAGAGAAATCAGTGCGTTTTAATAATACGTTTTATTTAACCAGATAGATCCATAATCATTGATCCATATCATTTCAACATGTCATCCACACAAAAAATGTAATAAGAGAGTCTACGACTTTTCATCTTAATTCTTCAAAATCCAACGGGTATTTCACACTTCTAGCATATTTTAAATTAGGTACTAAAGCTGTCATCAAAAATAACTGATCTGTATTTACCTGTCATAAAATTTACAGATGAAAATATAGATTCCCATACCCGCATTGTTCCAAATGTACACTTGAAAGTTTTATAACTGTATCAAATATCAACTTAAAAAAAAAAAAGACTTGGGCCCTTTCTTTCTTTGTCATTGGCATACAGTGTATCATTTCAGGTGTACAACACAGGGATTTGACATTCGTAGACACTGCAGAATGGTTACCACAGTAAGTCTAATCACCCACCATTTGTCACCTTACAGAGTTAATAGAATGTTTTTGACTATATGCCCCATGCTGTACATTACATTACCTTTTTATTTCACATCAAAGTAAAATTAACATTTAAAAATCAGTCCCTCAGTCATACTAGCTACATTTCAAGTGCTGAAGAGCCACACGCCGCCAGTGGCTATTATATCGGACGGCGCAGCTCTGCTGTAATTAGTTATGTATCTGTCTCCGAACTAAATCAGACCACGTCTAATTTACTACCTCTTCCCCATTGCCTAGTTTAAGGTCTGGCATGAAAACGGTGTTTTATGAAAGTTTGTTGACTGGATAAAGAAAAATAGATGTGGAAATCACTTGACACTATCACATTAAATCAAGAATGTCCTTTGTAAGGAATATAAGTGGCACACGCAAGCACAGGCCTGCATGAAAACTCATTAAGCCTATGCACATTTGACTTGTTACTGATTCCTTTAATAATGAAAATTACTTCATACATACTATTCCCCCTTTTTCTGAGCCTTCACTCTTCTTTTCTCCCTCCATTAACACATTTATGGGTATTCTTCACAATGAGCACTTCTTAAGATGCTTCCACATTCTCCAGTTACCTTCTCTACCTATGTCTGGCCTTCTTAAATGATATTTTAAGCTTCTGGAGACAGACACCATTCCCTGTACTTTGTAACTATCATCACACGTGGCTTAATGGTAATACGAAAGTGCAAGAATTTAATATATGACATATAATCAATTCTCAGATGCCTTCTTTTTCAGCGGAGCTTTTCCCGATTGATCCTAGAAGCCCAACCTCTCAGCATGCACATTCACACCCCAGTCTCTGGATAGCTGGGACCAGTGACCTCCCCACACCGTCAGTTTATCTCTGTGTGCTGCAGTGTTTTATGTATGCGACTGTCCTTCACCCCCAAGGAGGTGGGACGTTGTTTCCAGTCTTCGTTGCAATACCTCACATTTTCTAGTTGCTGTGCTCTCATCACAATGGACCCTTCTGTTCTGGGCCCCGTGGGTACCCTGGCAGGATGGCTGAAGCTGAAACAGGCACAAACCAGGGTATCCCGGGGCACTCTGCACCCAGGGGGTGCCCTGGCAGGGTGCTGGAGCTGAGGCAGCCTGAGGGCCAGGAGGTCCCTGAGCTCTCCGAGCAGGGGGGCCCTGGTGGGATAGCTGAAACTAAAATGGGGTGCTGCAGGGCAGGGGGCTGAGGGGATGGGCAAAATAGGTGAAGGAGAGCGGGAGATACAGGCTTCCAGTCAGGGCAATAAAGGCACCTCCTAGGGAATATAGTCAATGACAGTGTAATAGTGTTGTAGGGTGACAGATGGCAGCTACACTTGTGGTGGGAGTAGCATAAGGTATAAACTTGTCAAATCACTCTGTTGTACACCTGAAACTAATGTAACATTGTGTGTCAACTATACTCAAATTAAAAAAAAAAATTTTTTTTTAAATGGACCCTCTGTAGCTGTTGCTTTCTGTCCCCATTTGCCACCTCCATCTTCCCCCACCTGTCATGGGATTCAGCAACACATGACAGAGGAGAATCCTATAAGCGTACGGATCTCTTTGGTCTTGTTAGTTACACCTCCCTCTTGACAAATAACGCTGATCAAATAATGCACAAGAAAATTTCGACAAAGGGAATTATAGTAGGTTTACCTTTTATTCTAATGTTGCTTGCATAACAACAAAATAAACGTTAACACAAAGATGTCTCGGTGGATCAGCCGTGGGGTTCCTCTAAGTCTGGGTTGGCGATCTCTCTCGTTTGCTGGGATAGCTCTGTGATCGCATCTATCTCTGCAGGAGTGAACTTGGGGGTTAGCATCACAGCGTCATAATCAAATTCTTCATCAAGTGAGAAGGGCTGAACTTCATCTCCGAGTATCTGTAAAAGGTAGAAGGAGAAAAATCCTATGATCATTGTAAATGAAGAAAAAGTTGAAAACATAAACTCCCTATTAATATTTAATTCAACTTTTTTTAGACTTCAGCACTCTCCGCTGATTAAGGTGTTTTTAAGTAAAGGAATAAATTCAATTATTCAATTTGACCTAATTTAAGTCTCTTAATATGCCCCATTTGTACCATCCTGCATCTGAATGAATATCATTAACTAATTCCGCCCACGGCAAGAATCAGAGAGTTTCTCTTGCACACATTCATTACATTTTCACCACTTGTAGTGTTAGGGCTTGAGGCATATAGAAAAACTAAGAGTTACATTAAAATGTGAGGAAATATACCTTGAGATTTTGATCAAACTTCAATACACCTTCACCATTTTAAAAAAGACTTTTATCAATAAAACGATTTTCAAAGATAAAAATACTCTACACTTAAAGTACTTACTTCTTCAGATAATATCTATAACTTCCCAGCCAATAACAGTGGGAATTAAAACCCATGGTATCACCTCAAAAAGAAATCCTCCAGGATCTCTTTCTCCTCCCAAGAATTTTAAAAATATTACAGAATTTATCTACAAGTCAGGGTAGCTGCAAAGTGGCACAATAATTCTGTACCTATTTATTCATAATCTGTGAGTTTTAAAGACTTCCTAAAGGAAGGTAGATATTTTCCAATAAACAAAAAGAAAATACCTTAAATCACATTGTATTTACCCCTTAAAGAGCCTCTCTGAAAGCAAATGGTGTGTGATATAATGAAATTATCTGACACCTCTATGTAGCTCTATGATGTGTATGGTGATGCTAAAATAATTGAAAACTATGGTTTATGGAAGAATGAAAAAAATGCCCTGAAGCTATAATCAGCTTTAAATATTCTTGCATCCAAGATTATCTCATTGAATGGATTTTGCAATGTTCTTAAAAATAGACCATGTAGCTGAGAAACTATGTGGGGGGGGGGGCATGAAAAGTAGACATCTCCCATCTGTTTGGCAAGTTGCATCTTGTAGTTAGGTGTGCAGTGCTAACAGCAAACATGCAGCCATCTACCATCCTTTCTAAGCAAAACCAGCAAGAGAGCAGACTTCAGAGACATGTCATCTCCTCTTTACTTGAAACCATCTGCGTGCTTTCCTGACACAGGCAATGATGGGAGCTGCCACTGAGTGAGTTCTCACCTTGTGTCAACCCCAGTACAAGGAACGGTGTGGGCATCAGCAGTCATCTTCAAACACCCCCTCTTCTGGAGCTCTGAAAGGTTAAGTAACTGGCCTAAGGCTGTACAATTAGTAAGGGAGAGAAGCAAGATTGGAATCCCGGGCAATGGGCTTCAGATAAAGCTTTATCTTCTCAACAAAAACACCAGCAAAAATCAACCTTGAGCTTTTCATTAAGCCAAATCATAGACAGCTCTTGGGGAGAAAAGACCTTTTCTAACTAAGCTAAGCAATTCCCATAGCTTATCGTAAAGAACATATCCAAGGCTCCATGTCACACCATGACTGTCTTTAAAAGAACTGGTGTACACAGGAAGCCAATCCGTCTGCAGAGTAACCGATCTGTCCATTTTGGTCACTTTCTAAGATTACATTTATGACCACAGTGAAAGAGACAGAGTGGTGATATTGTTAAGAACAGCTCAGATGAAGAAACATAAACAATGACACAATATGTTCATTTCTTGAACATAAGCATCCTTGCCATCTCCATCTCTACTCAGTAGTAAGCACCATGGCTGGCAGGCCCAGCCACACCCCAACCTGAGCTGATTCCAACAGATCCTGGGAAAGGACCAGAAGGAGGCCCCTCTCTACCAGTGCGTCCAGTCTGATGGGATTCTTGCTGCCCTTTTATGCCTGATTTGAGGCCTGGCATCCACTTGTCAGCCAAGTTTCAGGCTGAAAGTACCCATGGGGGCCCATTGCACTAGGAATTTGAATCTCCACCCCCAGGCCTCTAAAACCTTACCTACGCCTTACCAGCCACTCTCTAGATGCAGTCACTTTGCTTTCACCCACCTCCTTTTGAGGCTAGAATGCAGTTTCAAAAGAGACAAATCTCTTTGCTGGGCTAAAATCCCAGTGATACCAGACCATCCTCCTCACATTCCCTCTACACAACATAAACAACGCTTACATTCCCACCTCACTCCCCTTTACCTGTTCACTCCATAAACATGTATTGAGCGTTTAACATGTATTAGATGGGGAACAAAAGGACGAAAACAGCAAAATCTGTGTCCACAAGGTTTCCTCACTTCAGGGAGAAGTCAGAGTATATGAACAATTTCCACATCGTGTGTTGTGCTCTCCAACAGAGAAACGCAAAAAGGGGTTGCAAAAGCACAGAGGGGATGTGCCGAAGCTTACCTTACCCTCAGCTGAGCATTGCCACTCTCCAGAAAATCCTACTTGGCCTCGCCACTTAACATCCCAGTCATGACCCACCTTGTATTAGCAACCCAGACAGAGTACAGCTTGTGTGTTGGACTTCTAGACTCTCTGATAAGGGCTCACTCCCATGGCCAACTTAGCTCTACATATGGCCCAACCCATCACCTCCTTGTTCCTCTCCCTTCCCTGAGGTCCCAACATACCGTGCAGCTGTAATATCCAACATTATGGTACGAAAGATGTAGAAGTTTATCCTTAAGTGGAAAATTCTTATTTTCCTTTAAGTTTTTTTTTAATACACTTAAGTTTTTTCTGTATTATAGAGTATGATTCCCTTAATCGGTCATTTGGTGTTAACCGAAACAATAGGAAGGAATAAAGTTTTTAGCTAGTCAATAATTTTGATGCCAACACAAAGGTTATTCATTTATAATACACTTAGAGTTAAAAAATACCTAAAAATATACATTTCTTCACTTGGAAACAGGTTATTAATGACAGCTATTGTTAGATTAACTCCCTAGACAATCAGTTCAACGCTGAACTATAAAAAGCAAGAAACCAAGAATAGCAGTAATTTCATATTTGCAATGCCAAAATGTGATGCTTCTCAAGACATTTTAAACCACGTGGGGGTAGCCCTGTAATGTGGCTAGTACACCCCTGATTCAAAATGTCAGAGGGGCAGCCTCTGGCAGTCATTCAGTTACTTTTCATTCTTTCCACAAACACTGTGTTCCTGTGAAACTCTAGGCATTGTGCTAGATGCTGAGGATGCAAAGATGAAGACTTGAATGGCAGCACAGAGAAAGGAGATAGATGTATAAACAAGTCAGTATAGGGGCGCCTGGGTGGCTCAGTCAGTTAAGCATCTGCCTTCGGCTTAGGTCATGATTCCAGAGTCCTGGGATTGAGCCCCACATCAGGCTCCCTGCTCAGTGGGGAGCCTGCTTCTCCCTCTCCCTCTGCTGCTCCCCTCTCTCTTTCTCAATTAAATAAATAAAATCTTTTAAAAAATAAAATAAACAAGTTTGTATAGTAAAACAGAATAAATACAAACAGTAAAGTTAGGGGGTGATGGGAACAGCGAAGAGACACCTAACCTCACTCACGCTGTAAGGTCTGGGGAAGGAATCAGAGAGGGCTTCCTGGGAGAGGTGATACCTAAGCAGAATCTTAAAGGATATTAGTTAACAAGGTTGAGGCAAGAAGAACTTTGCAGATAAGAACTTTGCAGATAACTTCTAGTGAGCAGGCCAAGGAAATCAGATGCAAAGTTTCACATGTGAGGATCTGCAAGTAGTTAAGTGTTAAGGTAGAGAGAAAGAAGCAAGAGACAAAGATGGTGCCAGATCATGATAGTCTTACATGCTGTTTATCCTAGAGATGATGAAGTCACTGAAGGATTTTTTGAAAGGGAGGTAGATACTTGGTCATCTATGCATTTCAGGTTAATTCCTTCATTCATTCAAATTTTAACTGAGCACCTACAATGAGGCAGGTGCTGGACAGGTAGCTTTGTACAAAACAGAAAGATGCCCTACCCTCTTGGAGATTATATCTAGATCAGTTACTTTGAAGAGTAAAAACGAGTAGATGTGGAGTCAGGGATACTGGTTAGTAGCCTGCTGGAGCAGTCCATGCAAGAGATAATGAGAACGGGAAGCTAAGAGCAGAGATGTGACAATATCAGAAAGTAAAACTGGCAGCACTTGATGACTGATTTGGATATGGAAAGGCAAGAATGCATGAAGGGAAGCAGGTAAAGAAAGACAAGCTCAGTTTTGAACATGTTGATTTGAAGGTACTCAAAGGAATCCAGATAGAGATAACAACACGCAACTGAACGGGAAACTGAAGCTCTGAGAAAGGTCTGAAGCTAAAGATACAGATTCAGAGACACAAGCAGAAAAGGTAGTAATCTAGAGATGAAAATGGATCCAAGTATGTAAGTGGGAAGAGGTTTAGCACAGAACACTGAGCAACACCAACTCATAAGGGACGGATGGAGGGAACCCCCCAAAGAAGACATGGAAAGAACAGAGAAATGCACAAAGAATCTGAGGAAAGCAGTAAAGTGAGAACCAGTGGACCACGAGGGGCAGGCACAGTAGAGCGATCCATTAAAATAAAGACTGGAGGGGTGCCTGGGTTGCTCAGTTGGTTAAGCGTCCGACTTTTTTTTTTTAAGATTTTATTTTATTTATTTGACAGAGAGAGAGAGAGCACAGTAGGAGGAATGGCAGGCAGAGGGAAATGGAGACACAGGCTCCCTGCCAAGCAGGGAGCCCGACGTGGGGCTCGATCCCAGAACCCTGAGATCATGACATGAGCCGAAGGCAGACGCTTAACCGACTGAGACACACAGGCGCCCCCACCATCCAACTCTTGATTTCAGCTCAGGTCGAGATCTCAGGGTAGTGAGATCGAGCCCCACACTGGGCTCCATCCACGCTGACTGGGAAGTGTCCACTGGGATCTGGCAGCTACAGAGTAACTGGTACCTTTCTTCTGAATATATCCAGGCAGGTGACTGGAGCCAAGGACGTTCTGCAGTACACTGAATGAGGAATGAGGGGAAAGGAAGCAGAGTCAACTAGTAGAGTCAAGTCTAATAGTTTCTGAAGTCTACATGAGAACAGAGGGAGAAGAATAGACAGTAGCCCAAGAGGGCCCGAGGTAAAGAGAAGGCTATTTTTCCTTTCCTTTTGTTTTACTTCATTTCATTAAGGATGGGAGACTTGAACATGTTCACATGTTGAGGAGAACGAACCAATAAAGAGGAAAAGACAGAATGACCCTGACCGTGGTGTTACATGAGAAACACACTCTCAGTGGGTAATGAGGTTTTTCGTTTATTTATTTGTTCATTCAGTATTTATCGCATGTCTACCACATGCACAGCACGGAACTCGGCACTACCTCCCACTTTTTTTGCTTTTTAATTAAGTAAGCTTATGAAGACACACATTGGTGAGTTCAGAGCCCTCCCAGACAAGGGCCACATATGTAATCCAAAGTACATGTACACTGCAATTCAGAAGACATCACTGCGATCTTCGAAATGGCAGCTTTTAAAATACAGTAAAGCTGCAATTCTATGTATGTATTTCGGCTCTTGGCTACTACGGCACACGCTGGGAATTCTCTTCCTTCGAGTTAGGTTCATTTCAGGGTTCTAAGCTGTACGACTCCAAGGCTTTGGGATTACAAACTGAAATTCTGATTTATTTCAAAGAGAAGAATTTGTGCAATGGAAAACCAAATCCCGTGCTACTAAAAAGAAAACAACTGTGAATTAAGTTATTAACTTGTTATTTTTGCCTAAGGAGCTGAGAGAAATATGTGGATTTGAGGGGTCTCATTTCAAATCTAATTGAAATCTTTTTGTAGCCTCTCAGGGAATAGAATTTGCACACTGTTAGAAAACGGCGAGTTTCCTTAAAATTGCTCATGTGACTTATTCAAAGAGAGACCCTGTTACCAGAGAAATCATTTTCATTCATAGTACCACACAGGCAAATTAAAGAAAACAGAACTAATGCTCAAATCAATAAGAGCAGCATTTAGCTGTAGGCTATCTTACAAAGTAATATAGTAAATAAACCGTCTTTATAGGTGAAAAAATTTAGAGTCCCATTACGAATTGGAAAAACAGGAGATCTCCCATTGAAATACCACAAAAGTTTCTTCAATGATTTAGGGGTGGGGGAAAAGGATGAGAGGAGGAACACACAATTTTTCATCTTCTTAATGTAGATTCTTTTTGATCTATAAAGCTGTCACAAAATTCATCAAGACAGAATTATTAAGGCAAGAAGTTATTCACAAATGGAAAAATGGAAGATTCTTGGCAAATGGTTGACTCTAAGGGGAAGATGCACATGTATAAAACTCCAGCGATAAAATTAGGGAAAAAATTAAATGGTCTAATCTGTATCAGGAAGTCATGGCCTCTTCTTAGGCTATTAAGAGGAGGTCAAGACATCCAGGATACATTTTCATCTTTGAGACTGATATCACAGAAAGCAGCTACCATATCTAGCCCAAAATTGCCCCTTGGTTGGTCCTTACAGGACATATTTGCTAGAAATTGATTATTATGATCTTTTACTGGCAGTGAGTGCTTTAAAATAAGATTGATACTGTTAAACCAAGATGCAGTTGATACAGTATTAGGATTCTAGACAGTTCTGAAATGTTTCTCTAACAAATTGTGGTTAGAAATAAAAACCCCAACCAAGATATTCTAGGTATTCAAAAAACAGCAAAAGTTCTTCATCTCTGTTTCATTAAGTTTGCCAACACAGAATTTGTTCATATCATTTTGATTCCAACATTTAAAAATGTTCACATTTTCAGGGGAGAAATTGATATTACTTTTAAAGATACAATCATATACAAGGTTTTAACCTGCATTTTTACTGGCTACTTGATGGATTCTAGGAATCACTCAGTTTTTTAACCCATCAACAGAAACAATTTTATAACAATTCCTATAATGGCACTAGGTGCCATGACCACTGGCTGGTCCAGCAATTTGTATAGTCAAAACTGAAGTCAAGAGCATGAACAAGTCTTTAAAAGAAACTGATTCCTGCCAGAAATAACACTGCAATTTTAGTTTCTTATTACTCAGAGAAAGCAATCTGTAACTCAAAGAGCACATTGAAGAGTGGCTGTCCCTACCAGTTTATCTGGTAACCAATTCAGGGGTTTAATATAAGCCTGCAAGCATCCTAGACACACTCCTGTGATGTCTGTAAACAAAAGTTCTATGAGAAAGAGGCAATTTAAAATCGAAATGTATGGATTACCTTTGATTGAATGACTGCTTCCGTAACAGAATATCTTTAAGTGACAAGACCAGTAGTACCTGAATAATCAAACAAGCAATCCCTAGGGGTTTATTAGGAAGCAATAATAAAAAGCCCTTCACAACTTCTTGTGCCTGATATGCTTTTATGTTGGGAGTAAGCAGGGTGATCAAGGTCATGACCCAACACCACCAGCAGCCTTGGTTCATGTGCGTTTGTAGAGTATATGCAGAAGAGTTGCAGACCATGACAAAAGCTGACTTTCTAGATGTGCCATGGGACAGTACAGGCATGGCAGAGATCCCACGCCCTGACTGTGAAGTGCTTGGCTAGATGACACTTCCCAGCGCCCCCAATGGCTGGACAGGAACTTGTGACTAAGTGGTTGCAAGTGGAATCTGAGCAGAAAGGAAGAGTCCTGAGTCCTAAGCCTTGGGGAAACATGAAGCTCCCATGCTCTTCTCTGCTGCCCCTCCAGGTAGGATAGTGACCTGAACTGGAACATTCACAAGAGGACAATGTCCTAAGGCACAGTGGAGATCCAGAGAGAAGGAACCCGGGCCCCTGATGACCCCAGGGAACAGAGCAAATGCTCACTTTAAAGGCTTTCCATAGGTGCTGGGATGGCTCAGTTGGTTAAGAATCTGACTTTGGCTCAACTCCTAATCTCAGGGTCCTGGGATGGAGCCCCATGTAGGGCTCCCACTCGGCGGGGAGTCTGCTTTTCCCTCTCCCTCTGCCCCTACCCCACTCCCTGCTTATGTGTGAGGGCTCTCTCACTGGCTCTCACAAATAAATAAAAAAATATTTAAAAAAAATAAATAAAGGCTTTCCATAGACTGTTATATGAGAGAAATAAAGTTCTATCTCCTTTCAGCCACGGACTCACTTTTGGGATTCTCTATGGCAATAGCTGGGCCTTATCTTAACCAATACAAGATGTTTATAGGACCCTGGAAAGAAGAGTAAAAAAAAATGGCAGGTCCAGACAAAAAGAGAGAATCTATTGCATAGTCCCCAGATAACACTGTCCTGTAGCATAGAATACATCATGAAACAAAAATAGTTTCCACATAAAAACATAATTGCTCTGTGTTTAAAAAGCAATCTACACATTAGAGATAGATGGCAGCCAGAGGGACTCAATTAAGCAACATGAATTCTAAATTTTCCCAAATCTAAGAAAAATAAAAAAGTACAAGATATAGCAGCATTTCTCTGAAAGGACAGGTTACGAAATCAAGGCAATTTCAATACTGATTGAACCAGCTATGGAGTACCTCTTCCGTTTGTCTGTCTGCTCCTCTCACAGAGGGCCCTGGCTTTACCGCAGGGGCGAAGGGCTGGGCCACAGAAGGAACGTAAGAAGGGACGCAGGTGAAGATGTCCTCCTCCACTTCTCCTGGAAGCAGCAGCAAATCTGTTGGATACAAAACGTTTCACTTGGCAAAAGGTCGCCAAGTTCACAACTGACCTAAGTCACCTACAAGCCTATAGTAGTCAAAAGAATGAAGTAAAAATGCTCAAGTGAAGTAGGTTCGTTTCACAATGCCTGTCCTCATTTGGGGATTTACCCAAGGGATTCCCTTTTCCATAAAAAAGACGCCATTGGTGCATTTATTTTTATCTTCCTGTCTCAAGGTCACATTCCATCCAAAAGGTCGGGAAGGATTGTCTAGGAACTGTTTTGATCATGCCTCTCACCCCCAACCCAATTTCTACCTCTATAGGAAAATAAGGCAAGATGTTACCTTTGCCTCATTTTCCATATTTTCCCGAGGGATGGGAAGAAAGGAAATGAAGTGCTGAATTCATCCTGTAACACTGTGGCAATATTTCAAAAATATATATATATTAAAAAACAGTGATGCCAGAAGGAAAGAACTTTAACTTCCAGAAGAAAAATGAAGCACTCTGTCATATGCAGAATTCATGATCTGATGTTCGAGGCTGCAAACAACAACTTGTTTCCAGCTTGTTTAGCACCATGACAAGAATTCAATAACCAATCTGGGTTTTCTGATCTGTCCATTGTAAGTGGATCTGTTGCCTTATTTTTGCGTGTGTGACAGAACATGGGGGCATCACCATCGGATCTTCCATAGCTTTCTTTAAGGGGGACGTAAAATAAAAACAAATAGAAGCACAACAGGCTTCCTCGTCAATCCAAGCTTTCATAGGACCAGAAGGGCTGCTGGAGCTGGCTAGTAACTTGCAGCTGGTTCAGGACGATGCTGCCTGCTACTCAATGATGATCCTAATGAAGACACTAATTAAGTTCTCAGTGGAAGTGATTAATTAACAACAGGCATGCCTTGGCTGTTGCCAATGGCAGCATGTATAGGGAGATAATTAAGCAGGTACTGATATTCAAAAACTGAAACTTATTAGAAATATGTCTCTCACCACTGCAAATAACACCTTCACAAAACACATTAATTACAAAATTCTTAGGACTCCAGCAATAGAACGAACATAGCCTAGAAACTGAATCTGTGTGTGGGTAGGGGTATCGTGAAGAAGATACTTCCACTATGATTAATTATTGGAACCTTAAAATACGACCTAATTAGCAGAAATAAAAACAATAGTCAACACTTATATGAGCTGCCATTTATAGGCATCAATTCAGTTCATCCTCCCAACAGCACTATTACTTCCTGTTTCACAGGCAAGGAACTCTAAGCAGGGAGAGTAACCGCACTCAAGGGGCCACAGCTGGAAAGTGTCAGAGCCGGGAAGTCTGTCAGCAGAGCCCGTACTCTGCCCACAACGTCACATTATGAACTTCTTTTAAACAAGCAATTTCATTACACAAATTATTTAAGTTTATCAGATTAATCGAACTCAGAGCCAAGAAATGTCACTACCACAGCACATTAGCATGGTTAGGCAGTATTAAGTACACTTAAACATTTTATACCCAGAGAAGTAATATTTTTAAACTCAATAAGGTTGATGGAAAGATTGGCTCTCTGATATATCTATTCATGAGCTCAAAGCCAACTCCCTCATTGAGCTCCCTGGTGTAACTACCTAGGACAGATACCAGCCTGGTCAGGGGCCTGCCAACAACAAAGGCAAAAAGAGAAAGGTTCTGGCCTCTTTGTGCGAAAATCAGTACCTATGAGACCACTGGCTGCCAGCGCAGACATCAGTTCAAATGTGAATCAAAATCAATTCTGCTTTCAGAGCTATTTAAAATCTGATTGACAATATTATGCATCGAGGAGGACAACTCTCTAATTCCTATGCTGAAACTCTTTGCCTCCCTGATATGTTTGCAGAGAAGGTAGGATTTTCAACAAAAATGGTTTCTTTCATAAAGATTCTACTGCCATGGGAACAATTCCCTCAAAACAGTAAGATTCAGTTTCCTCCACACTTTAAATTCTTGTCATTTGTTTCTTCAGTGTAAAAGCGAAATGCACAAATGCATATTCACTGATGCCTAACACAGCACCTGACACAGAGCAAATTCTCAACAAATACCTGAGACAGGAAATGAAGTCCCCGCATCTCACCTTTTAAACTGAACAGTAAGTATCAAGAGTCTACTTACCAATAGGACACTGTGGATGAAGTAAACTATATACAGTCCTTACCCTCAAACACTAAATTCTGTTACAGGGGTAACATTTTCACACATAAAATCAATCTGAGAATAATCAAGAATAAAATTGAACAGCTTTAGCCCTAAAGAGGACAGATTTATAAAAGAGTGAAACTAATACGTACAGGAATAGTCTGGTAAGGCGTATTTTATGAAGAAGGCCACCTTATCTTTCAGCCATTTTAAAATCACGTGTAGGTTATACACATGTGTTAGTTATATACTCACATGCTCTCAGAGAGAAAAATGATTGTATTCATTGATGGAGTGGGGGGAATGGAATTTCTGAAGTTCTGTGTAAAATTCTCCAAAACTGAAATGCTTGATGTAACTTACTCTGATCTTATTAATTATTGTTTCTGAAACAACCAAAGGCCTTGTTTTCATCTTAACTAAATACCACTATCTTGGCTGATGTGCACTGCAGAGTCAAGCCATCTCTCAAAAGTGAATCTTCACGTGGGATGGCAAGACTGGTTGAAAACATTCCAATCTCTTCTTTCTCAACTACATGATAAGAATTTCAACATTTACAAACTATGTGTTTATGCCATTTGTCTTTCCATATTAGGTCAATAATCACAAGTCAAAGTGATAACCACATAATCTAATACAACATTAAAAAGTAAGCAATCTACCTGACATCTCATAATTTAGATAACAATATTTAATCTGCCTGGCATATTTATAAACACTAACCCATCTGTTCCTTTGTTGCCATGTAGAAATGGCCAAAATTTTCTGTAATTTTTGTCACTCCCCAAGACCAAAAAGAATACAGATAAGAACTGCTTTGGTAATAAGGCCTCTTCAACACATAGTTTTCTGCTGTGATAGTCCATCTCACTGGTTCTTGTTCTTAAAAATTTTTGAAGACTCCAAAGAGCTTTTGTTTATGTGGGTTATATCAATCAATACTCACATATTAGAAATTAAAACTGACAAATTTACAAATATTCGTTTATTGAATCATTGACAATAATACCATTATATATTAAAATAAATATTTTTATGAAAAATCTATTTTCTGAAAACAAAAAAATGGGGGAAGAAAGCACTGTTTTACATTTTTTAAACGTCTTACATTTTTTGAACATTTTAAACGTTTATATTTTGTAAACGTCTGCCTCAAGAGAAAAAAAGCTAGGTTTTATATGTGCTTCTGCATTCAATTTTGGAATATGCTGTTTCAGTTGAAGTCAATGAAGAAAATCTAGTCTCACACAGAAATGAAGTTGGAAAAGAGAGGAGTACTTTAATAGTCTTTTTATATAATTGTAGATCTTTTTCTTTGATGCTATACCAGATCTTGACAAATGACAAAGTTTTTAAAAATAGTTTCAATGTGCAATCTGAAACCATTCCAGTGAATTTCTCATACTGTTACATTAAAATTCATTGGTCTATCTTACACATTGAATGGATCTTTCTCCTATGCATAATTGTGTAACACCATAAATTGGTCATGTAGAAAATACTGGTTCACTGTTTTATGTAGATCTTCCAAATGCTGACCCATTTCATTATACGGTATAAAGATCACATTAGTTAACATCACCAATTTTATCAGAAAAGTCATTAAATATTGGGAAGCTGTCAAGCTCACAGTACTGGGTACAAGTTTTCCAAAAATGAATTTTCACTTGATCCATTGCCAATTTTATCATTAGCAATGAACATTACCAGTGTCTCTCTTGAAGAGACAGGCTTATTTCATTCTGAGAACTATAGTTTGTCATTCTTTCAAGTAAAAATGTTGTTCCATGAAAGTAAGGGGGGGAAAAAAACTAGCTCAGCATACCACTCAATCACCCAAGTGTTTTTCCATGAGACAACCACAGTATTTCAGAACGCCCCAGAAGTGCTGTGTGCATACTTACAATTTTAGCACACAGAACATTAAAAAAGGTGTACTCAAGAATCAAGATTTAATAAAATTAATAATTTTTACCACTTCATCAAGAACATTTTCAATGGAAAATAGCACCCATTTTATCTTTTTTTAAAGATTTTATTTATTTGTTTGGGGGGGTACCAGCAGGGGGAGGGGCAGAGGCAGAGGGAGAAACACACTCCTTGCTGAGCACAGAGCCTGACATGGGACTCTATCCCAGGACCCTGAGATCATGACCTGAGCCAAAGTCAGATGCTAAACCGACTGAGCCACCCAGGTGCCCCTCTAGCATTCATTTTAATTACAAATTCATGACCGTGAAGATTACAATGACTACTAGTACAATTTTGTGTCACAACCTTGATTTGCACTGAGCTACCAGCATCTTTACCCACTTTGCTTTTGCTACATCAGTACAAACACCAGCACATTTGACATCCAGACCTTGGGGTTTCCCTAGGAGTTCTGAGACCACATCCCCAGGGGTCTGCTGGTCTACCTAATATCAGTCTAACCCACTAAAAACAATAGTAAAGCTGGATACATTACCAAAAAATTAACTACTTAAAGGCATTGGTGAGCTACCAGGGCAGCCCAGGACTTGAGCGGCCAAGATCCCAGAGAGATGGAAAGTACTGAGAAGTGAGTCCAAGAGTCTAAGATGCTTTTCAACTCATGGCATTTACTGATTTGCAAGGAGAAGCTGAGAAGCCGAAATGCAAAGATGAGAGAAGTTAAGAGGCTGAGAAGTTTAGCAGAATTACCAACAGAATCACAGTACTATGAAGACAAAAATCAGAGTTCAGGGCCTCCAAGAAGGTGGTGCTATGATTTACCTTGAAGGGCTACACCCTAGGAGTAAGCAAGAACTAAAAGTAGAGTAGCCCCCACAAGGCCTTAAATCCAGTCCTAAATCAGCCCAACCCCAGACTGGATGAAGGTGATCTATTACTACTCTAATTGCTAGCAAAATGTTAAAGAAAAGCTACACTAGAAAAAGATAACATCATCCAGACCCTACATATTTTATATGCTACGTTCAGCATTTAAACAAAAATTACAATTTGTATACAATTACAGGTATACAAAGACATGAAATCAAAAGGAAAATGAATAATATAAATGGACCCACAGGAGATCCCAGGTATTAGCATTATAAGACATGAACTTTAAAATATCTGATTAATACATTCCCCAAAAAATACATTAAAAATGGAGAATATCAGCACAGAACTGAAATCTCTCAAAACAGATATTCCAGATCTCTTTTAAAAGCTAAAATAACTGAGAGGTGCTTGGGTGGCTCAGGTGGTTAGGTGTCTGACTCTTGATTTCGGCTCAGGTCATGATCTCAGGGTCATGAGATAGAGCCCCACATTGGGCTCTGCACTCAGCAGGGAGTCTGCTTAGGATTCTCACCCTCTCCACCTGCCCCTTCATGCCCCCATTCTGTCTCTCAAAAAAAAAAAAAAAAAAGCTAAAATAACTGAAATATTGATGGCTGTACCAGAAGACAGACAAAATTAAAAAAAAGAATTAGTGAACTGGAATATAGATGGTAGAAAATATTTCTTTTTTTAAAAAAGATTTTATTTATTTATTTGAGAGAGTGTGCCCTAGTGCGGGGTGGGGGGGGAAGCAGAGGGAGAGAGAAGCAGACTCCCTGTTGAGCAGGGAGGTGGCCATGGGGCTCTACCCCAGGACCCTGAGTTCATGACCTGAGCTGGAGGTAGATGGTTAATCAACTGAGCCACCCAGGCGCCCTGATGGTAGAAAATATTCTAACTGAAGCAAGAAAGGAAATTAAAAAGGATGGAAAATGCGGAAAAGAACACAAAAGATAGATATATGGGACATGGTGAAAAGTTCAAGGCACAAGTAATATTTAAAAAGACAAGTGTTGAGAATTTCCCAATACATATAAGAATCTCTACAAAATCCAAACAAAATAAATTCAAATTAAATAATACCAAGGCATAGTGAAATTACTGGGGAAACAAAAGAGAAAAGTATAAAAGCAGCCAAATAAGAGGAAAAATACATTATCTTTGAAAGAACAACAACCAGATTGACATCTGGTTTTCAACAGTTTTTAACAATTAACATCAAAAAAGAATAGAATATCATCTGTAAAATACTGAAAGAAAATAATTACAAACCTAGAATTCTCAACCAAGCAAAAATAGTGGGCAATGAAATAATACAATAATAGTTGATTAATCTAAAATAGGCAAGAAATGAGAGGGGGGAAAAGGCATAAAACTGGCAGGACAAGTAGAAAACACAAAGCTATAAGATACCAGGTTTAAAGTCAAAAGTGTAAATGAACTAAATACTCCCAATAAAAGGGAAAATTTTAGAACGTGTGTGTATAGATGCATATATGTAAACCATATGCTGTTTCAAGGGACACATTAACTAACATTTATTTTGAGGAAAAAGATGCACAATAAATAAAAATGGAAGTGCAAAAGGAGGAGAAGATGGGGAAGATGAAGGAAGACTTACTTCATTGGGTTGGGTTTGCATTTGACAGTGATAATAAATCATATCCCTCTATCTTCAAGTATAGAAACAAAAGAGAAATATATACAGAAGTCAGAAAGATGAGGATTAAAACATGAGCTTTACAACTAATAGAGCTGAATTTGAAAATAGAGCTTGTCCTGCAGTCACAATTAGGCTTCTTATGTATCAAACTTTCCTACAAGTCTAGACCTCGGGATCCCACCTGACAGAAAGTGCACACAGCTGACTCGGATCCATCCAGGTATAAGAACTGCTTCACATCACCACTAGAGCCCTTCAAGTCGGCCCTCAGAGAGCAATGCGTCCAGATATCTGCCTAGAGATGGTTCCCAGCCTCACCTGCACAGGAGGATCACCTAAGAAGCTTCAAAACAGACACACACCAGACTACTGAAAAAGAATCTGCCAAGGCAGGATCCAAGAAATCTAATTTCTTTTTTAAGTGATGCCACTGTGTCTCTAAGTTTGAGTACCACTGAATAAGGTAGGTATGGGCCCCATCTTAAGTGTGTCTACTATTAGAAAAATGGCACAGACAGAGAGGAGAAGATCTATATCTTCCAAACAGCATGAACCCGAAAGAAGAAAGAAAGGGGCTGATCCATAAATACATAGTTTCTTTTCTCAATCTCTGTAAGTAGATAAAGCCTTACATTTCCCTTAGGGAGAAACAGACAAAGGATTTGGAAAGGGCAGAATTATCTTCCCAATTCTGTGCTCTTCTCGGGAATGGAGCAGAAGTTTCCTTGCACAATTGTGAGGATCGGGTGACAGTTTGCCCTTGTGGTTGATGTGGCTTTCAAGCTGGGCCTTCATAGATAGATAAGTTTGCACATACAAAAATTGGAGGAACAGGGGGAAAATTGGAGGAAGAGGGATAAGGGAACATTTTGAAGGAAGGATTTTTCTCTCTCAATGTTTTCAGTGATCTTCTGGGCAATGAAAGAATGATTTTTTTTTTTTAAGTAGACTCCACATACAGTATGGGGCCCAGCATGGGGCTTGAACTCAAGACCCTAAGATCAAGACCTGAGCTGAAATCAAGAGTCGGATTCTTAACCCCCTGGGCCAGCCAGGCGTCCCTGAAAGAATGATTTTTAACAGTACTAAATATAAAATAAACAAAAGGCCTAAACCATAAGTTGCCTGAAATACGTGTTTCTGAGCTCAGGACCTTCAGCTACTCATGCTTTAGATCTCAGGCTCTCAGAGAGCTTTCTCTGATCCCACAGACAAATTTAAGTTCCCCTGCCATATGTTCTCATGAGATCTAGAACAATTTATAATCCTCTATTAGTGATTATCTGGTTAATGTCTGGTTAATGAGTTCAATGAGGACAGAAGCTGGATCTGTTTATCCTTCATTAGATTCCAGGCTCCAGTCATAGTTGTTACATGTCTGTTGAATAAGAGTCCCAGGCCATTCATTGGCTGCAAAAGCTGCTTAAAGTTGCAGGTAAGGAAATAATTTTTTTAAAAAGAGGTGACTGATGCCTTCGTTAGAATTGGGAGTACCAGACAGCTTGAAAATGAAAATTAAATAAGGCTGGCAATCTTCACACAGAGGTCAGTCATCTGTTCTCACCCAACACAATCAACCACAACACAAGCACACCCACCACCAGTCAAAAGACCTGTATAAGATGGTATGATTCTGAGAATAAGACCTCAAAAGACTCTCTTCAGTCAACTGCACTCAGCCAGAGCACAGGCTCGGCCAACTGAGGGGAAAAAATAAATAAAGACGTCTAGAAGATTCTTCCTGCTCTGAGGCCTCAGCATAATAACTAATACCTATTCCAATAATCATTTTCTGGATAACAGCCTGGGGCCTGACAGTCACCATCAGGTTAACTACCCTACCTTGAATTCAAAGGAGGAAAAAGTGGTTAACTTGATGTCAAATAAACACGGGACACCAAACTTCGTGGCAAATGTTACCCTCAGACAACTGCTCGGTTCAGCTGCATTAGGCTGGCTCCTGGGAAAAGCTGTCTCTGCCTGGGCCACCAAAATGATAAGCCGAATCCTGGGAAAGAATCACGCTCCTGAATCTTGGAGAATATTTACGATAGCAAACAAGGTGAACAAATAAAATCAGTGATAGAAAAACAATACGCGCTCTCTTCCTTGTTGCCCTGGGCAAATCTGTTGCTTAAACAATAACAACAGGATCTCATCAGTAAACCTCTCAGCTGCCAAAATTATACAAGCAACTTGCCTATTTAAAATGTCACATTTCCCATCGGATATAAATATCTGCTGTCTGCTCACATTCCTGAAGTGTAATACAAATTAGGCCCAAACTAAAATTCGCCTTGGCACAAACTAATTTTTTTCCTTTCAAATGACCCAGAACTTGCATTATACAAATTGTGAAGCCCTGGTGGTCTTTTCAGTAATTGGAATAGATCATTGAAGCTTGGGTTGCTTTTCAGTCCAGACTGTCCACATTATTTTACACGTGGGATGGGCTTGACTAGCTCATTCAAGTCTACGGAGACCTGGCTCAGCCTCAGCAACCTCTTATACACAAACGCAACACTGCCTGTTACCTGATTGCTGGAAAAATCATAGTAGTGAGATGTTTTTATGCTGTTTTTTTAACTAAAGAAATAGATCTGGTAATAAAAAAAAAACACAACTTGAAACAATGTTTAAAGAAAACAATGTGAAAATAATGGAAAAGGTAAAAAAGGGCATTTGAAAGACTAATATAACCATAATCAGATTTGTTGCCTATGTAGGTTAATGCCAATATACAGACTTTCTCACTAATGGCAGGGAGCAAGAAATGTAAGCCATGAAAAAAATGCCCAACCCGTACACTTTTGCGCCTTCCTATAAAATTTAATTTATATTGCAAATGTACTACATGCAGACCAGAACCATTTGTCTCCAAGTGTCTTCCACAGACAACTATATCAGAATCCCCCGGGGTAGTGGTGAAAAATGCTGTCACCAACGACCTTCTGAATTAGACTCTCTATTAGGAATAGGCCAGGATTCTGCATTTTCAACATCTCTTCCCCCAAAATAGTGTGCTTGCTCTACAAACTCAGCTTCCTGATAAGTCCTTAGCTATCCCTTCTGAACCAATCTGACCCCTTAAGCTGTTCACATAGAGAAATTCAGAGCTGTCTGGGGTTTTAAAGTTAAGAGAACCTCTCCCTGAAGCATGTGATTCCTTTAGATCTCTGATCTCACTTAAACCAAGTAAGTAAGGAAAATATCTGTGCAAAGTCTACTGGTTAATAGAGTGCATGAGAAACAATCCCTTCAATGGAGTAATGTAATGTTTGGAAGCCAAATAAAAATGTTAATTGCTTCCAATTACCAAAGCCTCTCAAATTTGGGCAACCAGAGAAGCCAGAGCCATCCCCAAACCAACAACACCCAGCACTGTCACTTCTGTGTGATTATAAACAAATCACCTTCCCCAACAATCATCACAGTCACCCATGTTCATGATTACCTAAAGACTGTAAACAACAATTCAACACCAGCAACCAAACCGCAAAGGGAAACAGCCCCTTCCCTAACCTTCAATATCAACTTTGAGATACTCTTGCACATTAAATTAGGAATGAGAATTTTCAAAACAAACAACTCTAATTTTGAACATATTTCAAAGGTCTTTTGAGCAACAAAGGATACTTGTGTTTACACGGTAATGTTAAGCAGGAAAGGAAAAAGGCCTCATCTGCATAAACATTAATGGACTAGCATTAAGCTTCTCCCAGCCCAGTTCAATTGGGAAAATGCCCCGAAGAAACGTTTACAGTATGTCTTTAGACTTAAGTGTTTGGCTTAGATATTTCATAAATATTTATAAAAGTAAAAATTTTGATTTTATTTTTTTATTTGATGATGAATTCTGTTATTTTTATGATCAATTGATATGTTACCTATCACTCAAAAATAACTCAATTTACATGGTGCCTCTGAGAAATAAGGGTTTGACTCAAATGGCTCTACTTGAGAAAATTATCCAAAATTCAACCATACGGGGGAGTGGGGGAAGGTACCTTTATTTCTTTTTAGACCAAAGACTTTACAACCTTCAACAGGCTTTGACCTTTCGGCTGAAATCTTTGTTACTGAAAAAGAAATTGCCCGACTGTAGTTTTCCCTAAGTCAGGGAAGGTGCAAGTAGGGCCTGCCAAAAAAAAAAAAAAAAAAAAAAAGCCGTCTAAAGTCTTACGTGTAGTTTCTGGAAAGAGGTCAAGCAGCATAGAGAGGAAACAGAAAGCATACCCTTGCTCATTTGGGGCTGAGTCTCTTCATCCTCCTCCAAATCTTCTAAATCTAGGAAATTGTCTACCTAGAAAAGGATTAACATCATTGTTATGTATATTAGACCTAAAGAAAAAGTGCAATCAAGAATCAATGAATCCACTTCCACAGCATTCAAAGTGAGCAACTGAATCCACTTTTCTCATTAACTTTTGAGTCCCAGCTAAAGGTCTTTGTGTTCACTGTACTTTCCCAGAGACATCTGAAAGAAGCAGTAAATTTGGAAATTGGCCTGGATTTTGTAGGCACCATAGTAAGATCTCTATACTGAAAGGGAAAGAACAGTCTGAGGAGTTTTTGAAAAGGGACTTTGTTCCCAGATTCTCTTCGGGATATATACCACCACCGCGACAGTCCAAAACAGTGTCTCTGTTTTTTGTTTTTGTTTTATTGCTTTTCCTTCTCAAGCAAATGATGGTGGTGGGTCTGGCTATTACCATAATGGGCTTTTCACTCTAAAGAGTCAGAGAGAAGAAACTAAAGAAAGCAGAAGAGAAAGGTTCATTTGAGACAAAATCATCTTGCCCCAGGTAAATCGCAAGAGAGGTGAGCATGACCAAAAATCAAGTGTTCTCTCTTTCGAGCAAATAAAACCGAAAATTACTTCAAAGGTAAAAAGCAGAGCAAATGACCTTTGCAGACACAATAGCAGCATTTCAATGAAAGACTATTCCACGTGGAATACTGCTTTCCCCAGCAAGCTGACAATGAGACATTTCAGATTAATGGAACAGTAACATTTCAGACACGAACTAATTCCTCTCAGGTGAATATCAAAGAGTGTAAATAAGAAAATGATTTCACCACCGGCACAGAGGAGACCTCGTAAAGTAAAAGCATAATGTTGAAATGCCTTTTACGTTCATGACCTAAAATGTATTCATAACAAAATACCATAAAATTACAAATTTAGATCTCATAAGTGGAATTCAAAACATAGCCTGGGTCCTTCTTCCCCTAGCTGTATGTCCCAGACCATGGCTCTTACATATGACTTAAAAATGGTAGCTTCCATTGCTTATAAGTACATCACTGCAGTTCTTTCCTGGCATCCAAGAGACAGCAAAAATTTATCTTCCCCACAATGGTTTCAATACCAAAACTGTTACACTGTCATTTCTCTTAATGGTGTATGTTCAGGTGACTAGAGTCATGTTTCTCTATTGAAGTACCCATTCCATTTGCTAAGCTTTGAGGAAGAAAGATCCGGAACCCAGCCAACGGAGCATAGTTTAAGACATTTAAACGTCAATTAAAAATAGATAGATAGATAGATAGATAGATAGATAGATAGATAGATAGAGAGAGATATCTATCTATACCTATCTCACCTCTCTTGCGATTTACCTGGGGCAGGATGATTTTGTCTCGAATGAACCTTTCTCTTTTGCTTTCTTTAGTTTCTTTTCTCTGACTCTTTAGAGTGAAAAGCCCATTATGGTAATAGCCAGACCCACCACCATCATTTGCTTGAGAAACAAAATCTGCTGAATTCTCTAATTTTGTATGAGAGACAGCAAATGGGTCCTTCGGGATTTTTTGTTTTGTTTTTACTTTTTTGTATTTTTTGCCATGGCAGAAAATTGAGTCATGCTTTACCTTCACCTTTCCTGCCCAAGTCAGATCACCTTGAAAGGAAATGCCAACTTTTTGGCCTTCATCTATCACTACCTGAAAAAAACAGTGAGGACATCGTGATTAGAAAATGAAACAACCAAAAATAAAGGAGCTGATCTTGTAGCCCTTCAGGCAATAAAACTCCTCTTCCGGTTTTTGTTAATTAGCTATGCATGATGCACCTGATCCACTAAACCATAGTAGTGGTCAGGGAATAGTTTTCAGGAGGTCTGACTTCTACTTGTGCCTCTAGACTCATCCACAGTATAACCTAGAGTAAATTACTTAACCTCAGTTTTCTCATGTGTAAAATAGGAACACGCCCCACCTCATTACCCCACCTCCCGTCCCATCCCAATGAACCCTCTCAAGGACAAACCAGAGAATGCTAATACAACATTTTCAAGTGATTAGGAAATAATATCATTGAACAATTCTCTGCCTCTCCACATGCTGGTTAAAGACTCAATAGAAAATATAATTCCAATTGCCAGTGATTGCCAGTAGAAAGTGAATCCTCTAGGGGAAAAAAAAAAGTTCTGGGGGTGCCTGGGTGGCTCAGTCAGTTAAATGTCTGCCTTCGGCTCAGGTCATTATCCCAGAGTCCTGGAATCAAGCTCCGTATCGGACTCCCTGCTCAGCGGAGAGCCTGCTTCTCCCTCTCCCTCTGCTGCTCCCCTTCTTTGTAGTCTCTCTCTCTCAAATAAATAAATAAAATCTTAAAAAAAAAAAACGTTCTGGTCCCATAATCATCTCATTGGAAGCAAGTTCTAGAATTAAAGAAATGTAGGCCTCTGCCGTATATAAACACTTTTCTAACACAGAGACTTTTGTTCTGTCATATGAAACCACAATCTTATATACAATTTTGTCCACAATAACACAAGGAAGACATGACGAGCTAGAAAGTAGAAACTCAAATGTTGTAAAAAGTAGAACAGCTTCCACTAGGGTTCCTTAAGAGTTAAAAACCACAGCTAAGGAGAATATGAATATTGTCTAGTAAGTCTTAAAGATTAGGAAGAGAGCACCCAACATTTAATGACTAAATCTTGGAAAAAACAAAATAACAGATTTTACTTTAAAAGATGGAATCCAGAGCTGATAAGAGAAGCTCCCATTTTACACAGAGAATTATAAAAAGGACAAATAGAGGACAAGCTAAAATATGTAAATAATTTGAAGAATTTTTAGATGGCAATTCCTTAAAGGAACTTAAAAACTTGGGGCTAACCAAGTTACCATCATAAACACTGGCTGCTGTAATCATGAAATGTAATGATGATTTTCGGGGTGCCTGGGTGGCTCAGTCAGTTAAGTATCTGACTCTTGGTGTTGGCTCAGGTCATGATCTCATGGGTCCTGGGATTGGGCTCCACATTGGACTCCGTGCTCAGTGGGGAGTCTGCATAAGATTCTCTCCCTCTGCCCCCCCCCCCAACTCTCGCACTGACACATACTCTCTCTCTCAAATAAATAAATAAATCTTAAAAAAAAAAAAAAGAAAAAGAAATGTAATGATGATTCTTAATGAAGTTTCCCAACAGTACTCCTTCTAGAATTAAGAGTCTCAGTTACTGATCCAATAACTGTCCAATGATTCTTGTTTTCACAGTTTTCTTTTTAATTCATAAAGAATGCTTTTTTTTCCTGTTTCTATAAATGTGCTATGGTATTACCTGTTCCTCTTCTGAACATTGTGATGAAGCACGAAGAAAGATGGCTTTATTTCTAAGATGATGATCATTTGGTTCATTTCCACGAGTAAATTTTATTGAAGGAAATATGTTTTCTGAAGAATCAGTTTCAAATGCTCCTCTTTTGGTCACATTATCCTCTGAAATGATAAGTTACATATTAGAAAACATATGCCACACTCAGCCTAGTTTATTTTGCATTTCCTGAGGGTCTTTCTTTCAAACAACAACAACAAAAATTGCTCTTCAAAATCTACAAGCTGAATGCTTGAGGTACTGAGCACTCTGAACTTTATAAAATTGTTTCTAAAAATGCACAGTAAGATTACACTATTTCATTCACTTTTCAACAAATACTTATTAAGTGCTTACTATATACCCAGCACCGTTCTCAGCCATTGCTGAAAGGTCAATAAAGTACAGTATTTATAAAACTCTTAGACATTCTCTCATTTTTTTCTAAATTTGAGGGGAGGTTTTCCTTATATGGAAGCAATGTATGGGTGATTTTGAAAAATTTCTAGAGAAAAAATTAAAATTAGAAAACCACTCATAATCTTACAAAACAGAAAAGCTATAACAATTTTTTCAATGGCTATTTTTCTCATATTTTATCTGTGCGTCCATATACTTCAAAAAAGCAATGTTCGACTATTCTTGACTATTTAAAGCTATAAACAATACCTTGGTACTAAATCTATGCACATTCATGACTATCTTCTTAGGATAAGGAAAGTCTAAGATTAATCCTAAATTAAGAGATTGAGAAAATTATGATAACATGACGCCATTAACAGAAATGTGGGGTATAAATTCTGATAAGAGTTAATGAATTATTAAGCTTTGATCATGTTCATTTCAGGTACCAAGAGAAATTGTGAGGGAAATATCCCAGAGGCAGCTGCAAATGTAGGCTAAAATGTGGGAGAGATACCGCAGTTATAGGTAACTATCTGGTAAAAATTACACTGGGATAATGGTTTAAGCCATAAAATTGTTTTCTATATTAGAATTAATAATCAGGGTTAACATTTATTGAGTGTCAGATACTCTTTTATGAGCATCTCATAAATCTCATTTAAAGCCCACAACAACCCTAGAGGTAGGTACCATTAGTATCCCCATTTTACAGATGAGGAAACCAAGGCCTACAGAGAGATCAAGTAACTTGTTCGAAGTTACACAGCTGGTAAATAACACAGTGGGGACTTGAACCCAGGGCTTTTGACTCAGAATCCACACTCCCAGCAACCACAGTGCTATGCCACATACAGTAACACAGCAAATGAGGGCAAAGGGTCCTTAGGGAACAGAGGAATGAAACAGAAAAAAAAAAAAAACTCCAGAAAAGAGACAAAGAAGAAAGTTTACAATAGCACAAGAAGAACCAAGTGTGCACAGTACGTTCCAAAACCAGAAGTGACTTGCTGCAAATGACAATAGCAAATGCAGGAATCTATGTAGTGATCAACAGAAGAGTGATAAAGGGAGTCAAAAGAGGCCAAGTGGTACAAATTAAGCTGTAGGCAGATTGGAGAACCCTGTTGCATCCCCTTATGGTACTCCACCATGAAAAAGCTCCAGAGCTACAAGGACTGTCTAATCTGTGAGCTTTGTAGGCAGGTATCTGACTAAAGGGGTTAGGAGACAGCCTAACCCAGCCCAGTGGCCATGCTTGTTTCTCTTGACCTATTAGTTGCATCAGAGTCATGAGATTCTTATTCACAGCCTGGTGCAACTCCAGAGTCCTTTGCTCCCTTCTCCCCCATCACTGGCAGAGTTAAGACTTGTAGGGGTATCTACAGGACATTAACACAGGAATACTGTTGGAGCACAGAGGTAGGTAACCTAGTCTATAACAAGTTATTAATACTCAATAAGCCAAAGAGGGAAAGCACAAATACTGACCGCATCACTTTCTCTTTTAAAGGGTTGTATTAATAAATAAAGCACAAGTTCAGGCCAGCTCTCCCTACTGACTCCTGCACCAGCATCCATGACTCCTAAATAGCTTCCACTGGGAGAGTAGAAACTCTGATGTGAAGCACTAGCCTTGGCAGCGGGCATGGGGGGCAGGGGGACAGGGAGGGGGAGAGTGAGTGAGGTAGTGGAGGGTTGCTAAGAATACTGCTGGAGTAACCAACCAGCACTACAAAAGATCAGATAAGTGAGTTAGAGATGGTCTTGGGACTTCTCCTGGGCTTCTTCCCCTTTTACAGCCACAGTCCCGGGGCAAAATCAGCCCCAGGGCAAAGATAAGCAATGGTAGCAGGGTGGAGTGAGATACATGTAGAAATGCTTGGAAACAGGAGGAGTTAATCTGAGGAATGAAACAGTTCCTCAAACTCCATCAAAGTTAGAGGCAAGACTTCCCATGGCTGCCTGTCATTTCTCAGTGCACTGTTCTAAAAGAGCGGGAACAGTTTCCCCTCTCCCTGCTTATCCTTTAAGTCTAGCACAACCTAAATCTACTATTGACTAAGGAAAATACTATGTCCCAGCACACTACTTTAATAGTCTATTGACTTAAAAACCCGAAAAAGCACAGTGATGTCTGGGAGGAACAGATGCTCTGTAAGGACAAGTTCTATTTATTCTCATAATCACTCCATGTACGCCTCTGCCATTTCCAATAAAACACCCAGGTTATTTGACAGATAACCAAATGAAACTTCTTCAAAATAAAAAGCAATATATAACAAAGTCCCAACTTCCGATGCTGATGTTGAACTGCTGTTGGGGTCTCCGATATAACAAAATATCTTGTTCATCCTTTTAAAACTTCCTTTCGTAAACAGAAAGCTTTCATTTTAAAAATACAAGAAGATTCAGAAAAGAACCTGTTCTCTCTGATGGAACCTACAGTTCAAGCCTCCTTCCTGAACCTTGAAAGTAGTTTCACAACAATATATACTCTATCACTCCAAAGACCCAGAAGTGCTTCTCATAAAGGCTTTTATCATTTTTTGAAAAAACAGCAAAAAATAAATCTCGTGGCAGAATAAGATAGGAAAAAAGTTCTTTTTTCAATATGATAATGTCAAAATGGCAGATGCTGGCACAGCCCAGAATCCAAAGTGGCCTAAAGCCTGATCAGACAGCCAGCGGCTGCCTCCCAGAGTTATCCTGGTGGCAACCCAAACGTGCCACCCAAGTGTCCGTCTCATCTCCTTCTGTTTCTGTGTTCCATCAAGTCCTTTCCCCCCTTTCATCTTATCCCTAATGTTCCTTGCTTTGAAATAAGTGTCAGACATAATACACTTTAGAAATCTAGCAGCAATATTTCAGAGCACAAGTAGGTTACTGAGACCTGAAAGAGAGTTTCTTTGGACATTTCTGAGTCAAAACTTCAATGCGGATGAAACAAAGGCTTTTTGTTGTGGGGTTTTTTTTTCCTCCTAAAGGTTGCATTATTCTGAAGCAATGGAATTTCAATTTTCTTTTGATACCAAACAGACAAGCTTCCAACAGATCTCCCTTACAAGGCCACCAACTAGACCTACCGTGTCTAATTTCAGGCCAAGGAAAAAGATTTCACTCCTTGAAAAGGTGGAAACCACAGATACCTCGATAAATTAAACACTAATCACATAGTGATCGTATAGCTTCCAGATGAAAGTGATTGCTTTCAGAGAACTCCATTTTGAAAAAAAACATTTTAAAAACTCAAATTTGTCCATACAAAAGCCAGACTAGACTAGAGGCCACGTGCTGAGAAGCTTCACCGCCCTGGCAGGAGAGTTTTCACAGATCATCACAACCAGCATCGGAATTCATGACCAAATCCTGACAGCAACCTCGAGTATCTTTACTTCTGCACCATGGTCAACAGCAATATAAATCAAGAACATGTTCTCAGTCGAGAAGAGATATTGACTATGTTGCTAGAAGGAAAGAAAAATTCATGGGGGGAAATTCTGGGCAACACTGGGTAGTTGCAAAAAGCCCTCTGCAAAGAGAATACCCCTATTCTCTTTATAAGCAATCATGCTTATAACAAGGTTGGGTACTTTGAAAGTCAGGGGTGATTTTCACATTGTATTCCTAGCTTAGAGCAATGTTTCTCTGGACAATAATATTTGCTCTTGATTTGTCCAGCCAAACTACTTCACTCCACTGCTTCTTGATCACACGCTCCTTGGTATCTGGCCTCCCCTGGAGCAATAGTCGTTAGGATTAAATAAGCAATTTAAAAACCAATCAATCATAAATCAGAATAAATCCAAAGAAGCTAAATTCAGCAGACAAATGTTTTGTCTAAATTCCCTTTGCAGTGCTCTGAATTCCAACTGTTTTATGTTCTTCTTTGAAAGGGCATAGGGAGGAGAGGATTACCTCAGCCTGGCCAGTCAGGAATAATTGTGCTTTCCCCGAGGCTGGATGATAATTGACTCATTATTCACAGTCATAGCTCTCAAGCTGCCAAGACACAAATGCACAACCCTGGCCTGGAAAAACGTGTGTCAAAGCCCAAGATGAGGGACACAACAGCAGTAAGTTGAAATTTTTGAAACATCCAGTTTTAGGTACTCACAGAGAGAAAAATGTGAAGAGAGTGTAAAGTGGCTGAAAGTTGATTTATGGGAAGAAAATCTGAGTGGCAGTTGAGTTATGCAATCCATTCAATCTGAAAAGTTATCATTCCCAGCATCAACTATATGCAAGGTGACAAAGATGGGCAAGACCCAGTCCCTGCCCTTACAGAGTTTACAAACTAAGAAGTTAAGCTAGGTATGCCAACCACCAAAAGAGAACACAACTATGGCAGACAATGGAAGGGAGTCCAAAGTCAGAGAACGGCAAAATCACAATAGGTTTGGGAGAATCACAAGAGGCTTCACATAGGCATGGAGTATCTGAGCTGGGCTTTGAAAGACAGCAAAATTTCAATGGGTGAGCACTGCTGAGGTTATCCCACAGAGGGAAAATGACATGAGCAAAGCCCCTGAGGAAGAGTCACAAAGTATTTAAGAAAGATGGGAGCACACGTTCAGTGACACGTGGAAGGGCTAATATTTGGAAGGCCTGACCAAAACTCTATAGTTTACCTAGGCCCTTGGGAGTCACATTTACAGCTGTGTTCTAAGGCGAGGAAATGGGTAGAATGGAGCAGAGTAGCTGAGACACTGGAGTTAGCAGTAGAAAGTAGAGGTAGTAATCCAGATAAGAACTAAAGGGACCCTCAGCAAAGGATTTCAGAAAGGAAAAAAGAGCTCTCAAAGGGAGTTCTTTTGTCTCTAAGACAGAACTGAAGACACTATCTCCAAGTGGTTATATTTCCTCCTTCTAGATAACTCAGAATATTCACCTTATCTTCCCACTGCAATCTGTACTATTCTTTTAATTTAATTTGGCACACCCTAAGTTACTTTAAAAAAAAAACAAACAATCCCTGTGAAGATGGAAGTAGATAATACAGCATGCTTGCAACCTGTGAAATGGATTACACTTTGGTGCAAAGAGGCTACACATGTCACCCCATGAGATAAGCTCACCTTCCCAACGAATTTAGCCAAGGCCATAGAAAGAAGGTGGCCCGCAGTCGCAGCAGATCCCACACATTTGAGCACAGCTTTACTTAGCTCCCAGAATCCTTAACGGCTGCTGCTGACACTGTCTATGCAAGGTACGATCTCGCTGAATCCAAGAAGTTCCTTTCCTTTTGTATCACAATCCTTACCTACTTAAAACTTTCAAGTCTATGCACACATACTTTATTTTCTCAGTAGGAAATATTAGGAGAGACAAACAGGACTCTCCTCGTTCTTAAGCCAAATCCAGAGTCACAAGGCCATACACTCACCTAGTGAAGAACTTACAATACAAATCGAAGTATCCATGAATAGTAGCTCTACCTCTCCATTACTGAGGTATAATTTACAAAATTCACTTATTTTAAATGTACAATTCAATGATTTTTGGTCAACATAGAGTTGGTCAACCCTATATCCCCCACCAGCACTCAACCATCACCACAATTAAATCTTTAGGTCATTTCCATCACCCCAAAAAGGTCTTTGGGGCTCATTTGCAGGCACTCCCTGTTCCTACATACAACTGCAGGCAAACCACACCACTCATCTACTTTTTATAGCTACAGATCTGCCTTTTCTAGACATTCCATATAAATGTAATCATACAATATGTGGTCTTTGTGCCTGACTTCTTCACTTAGCATAACATCTTAGAGCTTCACCCATGTTGTAGCACGTATCAGTACTTCACTCCTTTTTATCACTGTCTGGATAGATCCCATTTTGTTTCCACCGGTGAATGGACATTTGGGTGGTTTCCACATTTTGTACCCCCTTGATTCTGATGTTGAGTTTGATCCAAGGACCACCATTGCTAACCCAATTCTGAGCAGTGCCACAACAGGATGAAACCAAAACAAAAGACAAGGTCAGAGTTTCAACTTCCCTCCACACCCAGACAATGGGAAGAATGCACATACTCACTGAGGCTAAAACTCTCTGATCACCTTATCTCCTCACATGGTCACAGCCTTAGCATGGGGCCACTCTATCACATGGTCCTGTTTTCTTCAAATTTATCTGAAATCACCTGAAACTACCTTTCTTATTATTCACTGTCTACCTCTTCCAACTAAAATGTAAGCAGGGACCTCTCTGTCAGGAAATTACTCACAGTTCCTGAAAGGCAAAATACCCATTCTCCACTCCAAAAAGCACGTAACATTTAAGACCGAACGCAGAGTGATGCTCAACCCATCAACCAGTGAGTTCACTGCGTGCTGAGCTGAAAGACTCGAGGAGTTAAGAAAGTACAAGACGTGGCTTCTGCCTGTGAGAAACATATAATTTATTCTCTTAAAACTTTTACTCACTCAAAGGCACAACATTTTGCATATCTTTCAGCCAGCATTTCCATGTCTAAGAATTTGTCCAAAAGAAATAATTAAGTATGTGGGGAAAGATTTCACTACAAAGCCAAAAAGGTCTAATCTAGTCCCTTGAAATTTTTTACTTAATCAAGGCCTTAAATTTCTGCATATCTTTGAATTTCCATGAGTAAAAATTTATCCGAAGGCCATAAATAAGAAGGGTACAAAGATATAGCTATTGAAAAATAAATAAATAAGGCCAAAGGCATTACTAGGACCTACAAGGCTATCCATAGCCATGCATCATCTGCCCCACGACCTCCATACCCTCTGACCTCAGCTCCCCGACTCACCCTTGCTCCTGCCACTCTTGGCCACACTGACCTCCTCACTGCTCCTCAACCAGGCCAAGCGCTGCTGTCACCAGGCCTCCACACTGGTTGTTCCCTTGGCCTCAAATGCCTTTCCTTCAAGAATCCACAGGCTTTCCTCCATCAGCTCCTTCCAATTTTCATTCACATTTTACCTTCCCAAGGAGGCCTTATCGCATCACTCTACATAAAAATGCAACCCTATATCCCCCACCAGCACTATGATCCCCACATCCTGCTCTGTATATTTTGTTTCTTTACCACAGCAGTTACTATCTCCTAACACAAATATTTTTCTTATTTATTATGTTTACTGTTTCTTGCTCTCTCCCCCTTCTAGGATGCAAATTCCCTGAAGGTAATGACCTATGTCTCTTTTGGTCATTTATGTGAGCAGCACTTGGCACATAGTAGGTGTTCAATAAACATTTACTGAATGAATGAGGATGTGCAATGTAACATCATTTATAATAGCCAAAAATTGGAAATCACTAAATGGCCAACAAAAAAGAGAATGGTTAAATAAATTATAGCATATCCACACAATTGAATACTATGCAGTCTTTAACAGTTCTATTAAATTATCATACTTATTAATTGGGAAGTTCATAATTCATTATGTGAAAAAGCAAGTTACAAAAAGTATGTATAATATGATATCACTTTTATAAAAATTATAATAAATTTGCTGAATATATAAATGAAATATCACGTTGAGCCCTTACGGTAATTTGGTACTGTTAATACAAATAAATAAACAAACATAAATATGTATGTGTGGGTTTTGTATATATAATTATTTAATCCTAATAAAACATCTGCAAGGTAGAGGTTATTATGTCCATCTTACATATGATAACACTGAAACTCAGAGATTTAAAAAACTTTCCCAAGAAGACCTCGTCAGGAAGCAGCGGAGCTCAGATTCAAATTCTGGTTGTCTCTAAGTCCCATGAACAATTCAGCAAGGAGGTGTACACCCACGGTTTATCTCTAAGACACAGGATTACAGTTTTATTAATTAGTTAACTGGATATAGCTTTAGCTGTATGAAACAGACACCTCAAGAAAGCGTGGCTTAAATGGGATGGAAGTTTATTTCTCTCTCATGCACTAATAGAGATGCAGATAACCCATAATATTATGGTTATTCTGCTTCACAGAATCATTCTAGAACCCAGGCTCCTTCTTCCTTTCTGCTCTGCCATCCCTAGGGCATCACCCTTCTCCAACATGGTCCACGATGGTGCACAACACAATCTTGCTCCAGGCAAGAGGATAAAAAAAAGAGAAGAAAGTGTGTACCTCTGTTCCCTTCTGTCATTAGTGAAGGCATAGTTTAAGCTATTATATCAAGGAGGTACCAAAACAGAGCAGCTCAAATAAGAATTTTGTTTCTCTCTCATGTAACAGGTTAGGGCAAGTGGGCAGGCTCTTTTCCATGTGATGGTCCAGGGATACAGGCTGGAGGGAGGCTCTGCCATCCTCGGCACATGGCTTCCATCTCTGTGTCTAAGGACTGCTCTGACAATTGCCTATTTTCAGCCAGGGGAGAAGGATTAAGAGTCTAGGACATGTTTCTTAAAGATATTACCTACAAGTTACACGTATCAGTTCCCCTCACTTCTTACTGGCACAAACTTAGGCAAACAGCTATACCCAGCTGCAAGGAGGCTGGAAAATGTTATCTTTATTCTGAGGGACCAGGGAGCAGCTACAAATGTTACTGCTATAGAAAGAGTGCATTTTTTGTTTTCCTGTCTGTGTGTGAGGGTGTGTGTGTTCATGGCTCTTTATTTTCTAACTCTCCCACCATGAACAAAAAAACAAACTTATCTGTAGAGGTGAAAAACATTTTATCTAACCAAGTCTTTTTGAATCTTTAATCGAGGGAGAATACCTGTATGCATCTCCTTCCTTCTTAAAAAGTCATTCCTAGAAATACTAAGAAAAAATACATACACATACATAATATTTCACATTTACATTTTTTATATTATAGACTCAAGGTTCTTTTAATATTCAACTTTGATGTCCCTCTTTTAAGTCCTAGTTACCTAATCATAAAATGTTACACTTGAATAAGTCTCTAAAAGTATCTTCGTGTATATAATATACAGCAAAAAAGGTACCAAAGGCACCAGGATTATTGGAGGCGCATTTCCTAGAAGTACAGGCGACAAGATGCCTCTGGTCTCCCGACACTGTTGCCTGTGCACTTGCCAATGGCAAAATGCTCATAAAAAACACAGTTCTTCCGGCAATAACACAAGTAGCCAGATTTCCCTGTGATGGAGTAACTCTGGCCTGTACACACATGCTCTATAATCCTTCAGGCTTGGGACAGAATGTATGCTGAACCAAAGCCCACTTTAAAATTCCATAAGCAAGTATACACTAGCCTCTGTATCAGAATCAGCAAGATCACGGTAAAATTATTCTTGTAATCCATCATTCTTTTTTACTGTCAAAATGCCTTTTAAATAATACAAAATGGTGACATTAAACAAAAAAATTATGGTTAAAGTAAAATAATGGTTCTTACCATCTGGGCAGGGGGTGCAGACAATTTCATGAAAGCTGTGGACCTTATTCCTAGGAAAATGCAATACATACAAAAGCAGGGAATTTATTGAATACACACATCTCCCCATACCTCTCCTCGATCTCATTCAGGGTATATTTCTGAAAGTTGGTCCAGAAGTCAAAGGCTCCTGGTCCGTACACTAGCACTGCTGAACCAAAATTTGGGGACTGATTCCCCAAGAATCCACATTTTAATAAGCATCTCCCAGGCAATACCTAAGGTAAGACTCCCAAGTAAAGATTCCTTAGAGTAGAACGTAAAAATTGAGAACTAAAAAGAGAGAGGGAGGTACAAGCTTCTCGTTATGGAATGAATAAGTCACAGGGATGAAAGGTATAGCACAGGGAATAGAGTCAATGGAATTTTAATAGTGTTGTATGGTGACAGATGGTAGCTACACGTGGTGAGCACAGTACAATGTACGGAGTTGTTGAATCACTATGTTGTATACCTGAAACTAATGTAACATTATGTGTCAATTATACTTCAATTAAAAAAAAAGATGTAGTATGGACATCTTTGTCAAAGTATATAAATACCTTTGCCTACAGGTTCTGTGTAAACATACTATTTAGTCTATCCACCAGAGGCCAGTGTAGGATTACTCCCTGAACTGTGTAGTCTTACACTATACAATAGACACTATACATAGACACCACACATTATATACCATACAGAGGTGGTTTTGACTCCATCAAGGAACAAGATGTGGACAGTTAACACTGTAAATAATATTTTACTTTTTTTATATTGTAGACTCAAGATTTATTTAATATTTCACCTTGATGTTTCTCTTTTAAATCATTACTAGTCCCCATAAATAAAACTACACTGGAGTACATCTTTAAAACCTACCAAGTACCTTCATGTATATTTCATCGGATTCACATCAAAACCTATGAGACACACTGAGCAGGCAGAATTACCCCTGATTTACAGATTCAGAGAAATTAAGTGGCAGGCCTGTGGTGTCAAAGAATTAATAAATGCGTGGACCAGGTCTTCTGAATCCTAAGCTCAAATAGAACCCCTTCCATTACACTGGCCCTGCTTGCAACAAAATGAGAAATGTAAGGGCAATACACTAAACTCTTCATAAAACTAAATCCCATCAACCTAAAAAATTTTCCTTAACCCTGAGATTATGCTCTCCTTCTGCCTGCCCACACAATGATACATTGACTTAAGACAACCTCTTTTATTCATATAAGTTGGAGAAAGTCAGGGAAAGTGATTTTTTTTCTATCTCTTTACAAATAAATGCTTTTTAGGAGTTTTCAAACTTTATAAGGTGGAATAACATCTTCTGCACAAACTCGTAATAATCCAGGACTCATTCATTGGCATAAAGCATTAAGGCAATGCAAGAACACACTTAAATTGTACATGTCTTTCACATTCCCTCATTTTTTTTTTCAGGGCACTTCAGTGCATCCCTCATTAAAAAAAAAAAAAAAGGATAAAGTCAAAAAAGGAGAAAAAGCAGTCTGAAAAATCCACTGGTCTAATCATTCTGATTGCTCTTTTTTAAACTCATATAGAGGGTTTATTCTAATCTAAAACTGAGTCCCCCTTGGGGCGCCTGGGTGGCTCAATCATTAAGCATCTACCTTCGGCTCAGGGCGTGATCCCTGCGTTCTGGGATGGACCCCCACATCAGGCTCCTCCACTGGGAGCCTGCTCCTTCCTCTCCCCCTCCCCCTGCCTGTGTTCCCTCTCTCTCTGGTAAATAAATAAGTAAAATCTTTAAAAAAAAAAAAAAAAACTGAGTCCCCCAGACCAAAGGCAATATTCTGCTTATTGTTTTATCAGCACTATGTGAAAAGTAGTTAGTATTAGCTTACCAACCCCTCTAACTATACAGTCTGTTTGATTGCTAGTGTGCCTTCACACATCTAGAGCATTTGAAACACAGAGCACACAGAAATAAGAATGACATATCAGACTAGGGACTCTGTCTCATTCATCTTATATTCCCAGATTTTAGCTCAATGCCTAAAATATAGCAGGAACACAGTCAATACCGAAATGATCTCAACATTTGCAAGAAGAACAGCATTGACACTTTTATTGGGGACTAAGTGTAATACCCAGAAATTAGATGACTGGTTACAAGTCACACAAAGCATAATTGATGGAGAAGAGAAGGAAAATGTGGCACTTGATCCACAATCCCTTTTTTCTAATCAGCAATCCATACACTATAAAACCAAATGCACAGGCAGGCTAAGGCCAAAAAACACATGAAAATGGTATGATTCTTCTCTGTGCTAAAGAAGCAGTGGGCTTCAAGGAGAATGAGCTAAGTGGTGCCACTTTATCTCATCTGGAGGGAATCCAAGTAGGAGGGGAAAAAAAAAAGACACTAACAATCTCAAACTAGACAGACTGTGGTTTGATTTTCATACAAAGAAGATATGAGTTTGATTGCGATAAAGTTTCCTGTTTGTATCCCTTTGGGTTTAGCTGACCATTTCAAAGAAAATATTATTGTTCTATGGTTGAAAGATTCCAGATTTGAAAGCCACTCACATTTGAATACAGACCCATTCAACTGAATCAAAGGACATAGTCTTAAGACCACCTCAGTTTCAAGCTAAGTAATTTACTCTTTCTCTTCAAGTGTAACAGTACATTTAACAATGATGAGTAGAAATAACGTCTCAAGTTAAAGACAAATGCATACAAAACAACTGTGCACTCACTCAATATTGTTTTCATCAGCCACTTAAATGCTGATGTGACCATCTTAAAAGTTTATTTGGCCACTTAGCAGTTTTCTGCTTGTATTTTGTAAAAGTTCAAGATTCCATTTCCCTAAGAAAATTAACTTCTCTCATTTGTATCCACACACGAAATATATATGATATATACATGTTCAAAACATATAAAGAAAATCAAAGAAAATTGCTCTTTATTTGTATGACAACCAAATTACAAAGCTCATAATATTTTATTTCACTGAGAAATAAATTTATTGCAACAAAATACTATGCATTAAAACACTGCCAAAAATAAATTTAATGGTTATAATTCAAAATGTTGTAAATACTTAAACACATTTTCTCTCCTTTATCCAATTACACCTGAACTACAGCAGGCACAGAAAACAAACGATTATCTATGGACCAAACATTCATGGGTAGACTATGAATTGTAATAACCGCAGCTGAACATTTACACTAATATATCTAAAACAAAATAGCTTAATCAATTCAAAATGCATCATAATCTGAGGGGGGAAATTTCCTTCCACCACTGAACCAGCAGTTTTCTGTGTTTCCTAATTTGTCAATTTGTTCCCTAAATGTAGTGATTTAGTGATGACAAAAGGAATAGAGAAACAAATGAAAATTGCTTAATTACAGTTTACAGATGTTCCCCCAAAGAGAAAGAAGAGGGGACTGCTTCTGGGGCAGTTTCTTCCATCAGGCTCTGCTACAAATGATTTCACTTTGCTCAACACTTTTCCCTCCTTCAGCCTTCTAGGTGATATTTGGTACTGTGTTTTGACAAAGAAGTCACATACATACGGCTACTGATAGAAAGACGATATTAAATCAATATAAAACCATGAACTTTTTTCTTTTTTTAATCTTTTCAGCAATACCAAAAAAAAAAAAGAGTCAGTGAAAAGCTTTGACAGGGCTTCCTTATTCTCCCCCTTGGGCTGCCAGACTAATGAGTGGGGGTTTTTAATGGCCCGGTTGCTTTCATTAGCCGGTCCTCCTAGGATGCCTCCTACTACTTTCTCTTGAGGTTTACATTCCAATGGCCTATGTCTTAAGTCCAAGGAAGGTTACTGCTATTTGCTGGGCTGTTTTCCACTGTGCATGCACTTCACTGTTACACTCACATTTGCAAACGTGCCTTCCAAGCTGCCTTTTTTTTTCTCAGTGTGGCTAACGGAAAAAAAAAAAAAAAAAAAGGAGAAACAGAAAGACACTGCAAATGGCCTGTGAACTAAAAACACCACTCAATATTCAGTAGGGAATTAAAGTGACTGACAACAACTGCGCAGAAAATGTGGCGTGTATGCCACCTGGAAGCAGAAAGCCGGGCCGTTCGTTTCCAGCTTCCCCTCTGGCAGGCAATCTGCCAGTTGCAAGGGTATCAAAACAATGTTAAGCCCGCTGGTCTCTGTCTAATACTCCACTGAAAACAACCGCAAAAGGCTACACAGCAAGGATTATTTTTTGTTGTGGTGTTTTCTTTTATGAGAGAAAGCTGTTTTTATGCTCCACTGAAATTCCTTTCCTGCTCTGAGATTGGTAAGAGGGCCAGCTGCTTTCTCTACTTTTTTCTCTGCGGTATTTTTCTACAGTAGGTCTTAAAGGCATCCTTCAGATTGGGAAAAGACTCTCTGTACCCCTATGGAAGTTTAAAGATGTGTTTTTCTGACGTTCCAACTCAAAATAGCTTTGGGGACCAAAATGATATGTCAACTTCGGAAGTGTGTTGTTTTATGCGCTGTCACTACTTTCGTTTTTAATTACATTTTCTAGAACTTGTCAAGTACCAGCAGTGATATTCCTTTGGCTGAACTGACAACTCAAAACTTATCAGTCTGGAAGCATAAAGCAAATCCCAGCCCAGGATCCTAAGCTCTTGACAGAACAGACGCTCACTAAGGAAAGAAACAAAAGCCTCCTGAAACGAGAACTGTGTACCTTTGAACAAGTCCCTCGGCCTCTGTGGGCCTCGGCCTCTCCCGGGCAAGACATGTGTGACTCATCTTTGACTCTTTCTCCCTAATCCTCTGTCACTCACTGGTTGCCAAGTGCCGTCAGGGTCTCATTAGCCTTCCCTGCTTTCCGTGTCCCCCTCTCCAGCCCTGGTCCATACCCCCCCAGGCATATTTCTGCTCAGGTTCCTTGCTGGGCTCCCTAACTCCAATTATTTCTCCCCTGGTTCTCAAAATTAGTGGTACAGCCAAATTATTAGTTAAGAGCCTTATGAATGTAAAAATTCCTAGACCCCCTTCAGCATAGAGCCTCTCATCTAATAAGCCCAGGATAGTGTCTGGAAATTTTTAGTCTTACACAAGTGTTGTTTTGTTTTAAGATTTTATTTATTTATTTGAGAGAGAGAGCATGCTAGAGAGAGAGAGAGCACAAGTTGGGGGTGGGTAGCAGAGAGAAAAGCAGCCTCCTTGCTGGGTAAGGAGCCTGATGTCGGACTTGCTCCCAGGACTCTGGGATCCTGACCTGAGCCAAAGGCAGATGCTTAACCGACTGAGCCACCTAGGTGCCCCTAGTCTTACACAAGTTTGACAGTACAAAAGTTTTTTCTGATATTCAGCCCAGTTTAAGAATTACTGATCTATAGCAGTGCTGCCCAGGAGAAATATAACATAAGCCACAGATGTGATTTTAAATTTTCAGGCAACCACATTTTTAAAAGTTTTAGAAAGTGAAGTTAATTTTAATAATGTATTTTACTTAAGCCAATTTTCCAAAAATTGTCATTTCAAATGTAGTTAAAATAAAAATATTATTGAGATATTTTACATTCTGTTTTCATACTAGGTCTTCAAAACCCTGGGCATATTTTGCATTAATACCGTATCTCAATTCAGATATGAATTTTTCATCAGAAGTATTTGATCTGGGGGCGCCTGGGTGGCACAGCGGTTAAGCGTCTGCCTTCGGCTCAGGGCGTGATCCCGGCGTTATGGGATCGAGCCCCACATCAGGCTCCTCTGCTATGAGCCTGCTTCTTCCTCTCCCACTCCCCCTGCTTGTGTTCCCTCTCTCGCTGGCTGTCTCTATCTCTGTCGAATAAATAAATAAAATCTTTAAAAAAAAAAAAAAAGAAGTATTTGATCTGTATTTGTAGTAGTCACTCCCTCTTCCACAAGGAATTTGTTCCAAGACCTTCAGTGGATGCCTGAAACTGCAGACAGTACCAAGCCCTATCTATACTGGTTTTTTCTAGTACATACATACCTACAATAAAGTTTGATTTATAAATTAGGTACAGTAAGATTTTAACAACAGCTAATAATAAAGTGGAATAATTATAACAACATACTATAATAAAAGTTCTGTGAATGTGGTCTCTCTATCAAAATCTTATACCGTATTCACCCTTTTTCTTCTTGTGATGATACAAGATGATAAAAAGCCTACTGGAAGAGATGGAGTGATGTGAATGAGGCAGGAACTGTGGTGTAGCATTGGGCTACTATGACCCGATGATAATTCAGAAGGAGGACTATCTGCTTCCACATCCTGGTTGACCACAGGTAACTGAACCCACGGAAAGTGAAACCACAGATGGGTGGTAGGGAACTACTCTACATCTCATAAAATTTACATTTGAAAAAGTTGATTCACATAGCCAAGCTGTCCCAAATACATTTAAGTTTTCCAATAACTGAACTGAGTAGCAATATTTTTATTTAAGCTTAAACAAATTAAAATTAAATGAAATTTAAAACTCAGCGGGCAGCACTAGCCACATTTCAAGTACTCAACTGACAGCCACATGGGCTAGAAGCTCCATATTAGACAGGTGGACCTAATGATCACATCATATGGTAACTGCACATTCCTGAAATTTGCAATGATGATAGAGGGTTGGCATAGCTCCTTAAAGAACTAAATGTGAATAAAGTAGAAAATATGGATTAAGCTCTCTCGTGATTAGAGTAATCTCAGAAGATTACTAAAATCTAAGAAAAACCAAAACCTATTTAGAGGTTTTGAAACTCTAAGAGTTTGGAACAATCAAAGGCCAGACCACCACCAGTTTATAAAGCCACAGGCATTGGCCATTTTTCCTGAATGTTCTACCTCAGGGAGAATTTAATTCTTATATTAACAAGTATAAAGGGAGAGGAAGGTTGAGTTGATGGGATTTTTTTCAAAGATTTATTGAAAGAATAATAAAACGCTAAAAGCACAAAGTATTGCAAGCGAAATGAGAATAGCATAAAGAGAACTAGAAACGAAATCACACATCAAAATCAGAAACAAAATCTTTGATCTAGACATAAGAAAACAGGTTAAAGTAGATAAATATAGCAGTGCACAGAAAGCTGTTATGTGGTAATACAGAAACCAGAAGAATCACTTAGAAACTGGATCCTACGTGATTTAAGATTAAAAGGAGAGAATGAAAAACAAAGACTTATTTAACAGTTAATCATAAAATCACAGTAGATTCATTTCAATTTCCAAAATATTTTAAGTTAAACAGTTGGTAAAGTGGGTAACTTTAATGAAAATTAATCATGTAGCCTGAAGAACAAAATCAGAAAAATAAGAGTGTGTGTGTGTGTGTGTGTATGTGTGTGTGTGTGTGTGTGTGAGAGAGAGAGAGAGAGAAAGAGAGAGAGAAAGATTGAGAATTGGATGTAATTACTGTAAACTCCCCCCCTGAAGTTTCTACTATATGTAACAAAATGGACTTGAAAAGATTGAACGTCCATTTCTAAGTCACTGGCTTCTTAAATATATAATTTCTGTGTGACCGCAAGGTGAGTAGTAATTAACACTCTAAAAAATGGGAGCAGATGGCTCCCAAATCAGATCGCGTGGTAACCTTGGTGTGGAAGGAAATTAGAAATAACTCTCACTCTTACTAAAACAAGGCTACCTCTCCACCTCCACCATACATTATTTAAAGAACAGGTATATTAGTACTAAAACAAATGGAAACATGATCCAAAGGACAATCAACAATGGAGGCATTTTTAAATCTTTCAATTTGGCTCTTATCTGTCAAAACTTCCTGCACTCTATTTTACTTTATTTTATTTTATTTTATTTTATTTTATTTTATTTTATTTTATTTATATCTTAGGACTCAAGGCAAGTTTTGATTCAGTGGTTACCACAGACTCACCACGGGCACCCTCTCCAACGGGTGGATTATACTGCGCTCCCCACCCAAGTAGGGGCTCTATGGCCCCCCCATGAGCTCTCACAGAACTCTGTGCTTTTCTCCATTATGGTACTTATCACACTAGTATAATTTTTTTGTCTACTTATTTATCTTTCCTCCTCGAATATGAGTGCTTGAAAACACAAACTATATTTTTGGATCCTCAGTGCCTAAAACAATACATAGACCATTAGGAGACACAGAATTAATGAATGAATAAATGAATAAATGCATTAACAGAAAATCAAATACGTTTTCACATCTGTGTTTTTATAACTTAAGCAAATGATAGAAATATGTCAGACAAGGAGGGAAAAGCACATTTTTCCTTTAGACGGATAGTTTAGAAAGACCTATAAATTAATCACCTTCACAAAGAAACTGAGATGCCAAAGACTGAAACTTAGCCTCTTATCTTTACTCACAATAATATCAATAATATAATAATATCTTCACCAATAATGCATAAAACTAAAATCTGCACACTGATTTTCTAATACAGATCTTATGACTTGGGTCTTACTCTCTTGAACTGATGACACTACTGAGAATTCAATACATCAATATACAATTATATACTGTTTAAAACAAATAACTAATGTGTCTCTTTAAACATTTTGATAGAACACTGTATTTATTATCAAGTATGTATCATGGTTTAAAAAACCAGAGTTGCTTTTAAAAAAAAAAAAACCTTCAAAACATGATCAACATCAATGTACTGGAGCAAGAATTTGCTACAATATTTACAGCTTCCAATGATTTTCCAACAGTCTGAAGCAGTAATGTGAATTTCTTTCAATCAGGCTATAGTTTAATTTTTTCCGGGGAAATATTTTTAATAGGATTACTGACCCTTTTAACACTCCTGGAAAGAAAATGAATCCTATAAGCATTCTGGCATATAACTATTATAAAAATAAATAGAACAGTCAATCAGGGGAAATCGTAATAGACTTGAGAAACCAAACTTAAGAAATGTACGTGAGCGTGTGTGGTGATAACCATTTTCACGGAGAGAGGATTCTATACATCAGCGAAATAACCGAGCACACCAAGACAGATGAAGGGCTGGAAAGAAGGGGGAAAGTTTCAAGAAACAGCTTTCATGTCTTCCTTAAAACAGAACTAACCACATTTACTTCGACCAATTCTGCGGGCTATCACTCGACTCCTAGGCTGTCCCTAAGTGCTGTTTGATTTTTCAGAAGGTACTTAAATGTTTCAGGGGGGACAAGGACGCTTACTGATTTAAGACACATTTTTGCACTCACAATTCTTTGCGCTTTAAGAGGAAGTTTTTCAGGTCATTAGTTTATAATGTGAACTGGCGCCTGGGGATATTTTGAAAGGAGGGAGAAAAAAAAGGGTGTGCTTGGAGATGCAGTTTATGTGACTTGCATCATCTATTTCAGCTCAATTTGGGGCCCAAAACTGAACTCGCAATGAAGTCACCACATCTGCAACAGTTTCTCAGCATGTGATGACCTTACGGCAATCTGAAAACAGAATATACCCCTTACCCTCAAAACAAAAACATTATAACCTCTTTAAAATATTCAAGTGCTTGCAAGAAGTTCTTACTTTTTCAGAGTATGAACATAAAGTCAGCTTTACAAGTAATTTCCAAAATAATATGGATTATCAAAATGCCATTGGCATTCAGAATGTATTAATCCTGCTAGTTTTAGTCTTGCTTCCAAAACTCCACCCCAACCATTCACACTGCTCTGTTAGGTACAGAGAGCATGGAACAAAATCATTAGGCTCAGAGAGAGCAAACATCTTCCCAAACCCAAGTCCATAGGCCAAAAGATGATTTGGTCATTAATCAAGATTAATTTGATCCACATATCCTTTTTTTTTTTAAAAGATTTTATTTATTTATTTGACAGAGAGAGAGACAGCCAGTGAGAGAGGGAACACAAGCAGGGGGAGTGGGAGAGGAAAAAGCAAGCTCCCAGTGGAGAAGCCTGACGTGGGGCTCGATCCCATAACGCCAGGATCACGCCCTGAGCTGAAGGCAGACGCTTAACGACTGAGCCACCCAGGCACCCCTGATCCACATATCCTGTCAAAACAGATCATTCACAGCCCCAAAGTAAACTAGCTATTTCCTAATTTTTCCATTAAGTGTAAACAAAAACATAGTCCACAGTTTAAATTGTAAACAAAACAAATATCGATATTCCAACTGTCTTGCAAAAGAAACAGGGTAGAATCACTTTTCCTTTTCTTCATTGTAAATACCCTTCTTACACATTTGTTAAGGACACATGAATCATGACTTGAAGTCATCAAGTCAAGTATCTTGAAAATGTCATCACCCCAGGAGATTCTGAAACTCCCTGTTCTCAATCGGGTACATATTTGAATCACCAGAGAAATTTTTACAAAATACGGATTTCTGGGCCCCACCTAAGATTCAGAGGGGGCCCCAGAATCACCATGCTCTAAAATACCCTCCAGTGAGTCCAAAGTGCAGTAAGGTGGAGAACCAACTGCCTCACAAATGTGGATCAATGACCCACAAAGGACCAAACTGAGAGCAAGCCAGTAGCAGGCCATTTGAAGCAGAACCCAGAACAAACTCAAATGCCTACAGGTGCCACTTGGGTCAATGAAGCAGGCAAGGTGTATATACACATTTTTAGAATGTGTGAGTGCCAGAGGGTGTGATAAACAGGGGGCTCACAGGACAAGGGTTCCCAAGCTCAAGCTGCTATTGCCATCAGGGAAATAAGAGGTAACAGGTCTTCTCTCTTAATCGGAAAAAACAAAACAAAACAAAATAAAACCGCGAGTCGATATTTTTACGTAAAATTTCCCAACTTTTCAATGTTGGCTCAATTGAAAAAACACAAGACACACAATGAAACACACAACATGGGCCTTAGGCTTCAGTTAATCATCTCCCATCTAAAGGTTTGTTTCCATTCTACAGAAATTCTAGCATCATCGTCATATCAAGGACAACAACACAATATCTAGCATCCATTAAGTATTTATGTGTTAGCCACTATGCTCAGAGTTTGACTTGGATTAACTCAATTAACCCTCATCAACCTTTAAGGTACTATTATTACCCCCCTTTACTCAAGCCCCTCCCCCAAGGTCACATACCCAGCAAGAAGGAATGCCAGGATTCAAATGGATACGGTGAAACTCTACAGCCTACACTATGCTTTATTTCTTTAAAGTTTTAAATACGCTTTAAAAAACCTCCACTCTTTGCAGTTACATTTCTTCAAAAATAAAGGAATTATACAAAATGATTTCTCAGGTCCCTTTTAATTCTCAAATGCAATGGTTCTGACTCCATAATACAACTCCTGGTTGTATAAAAATGTTGGTATTTACATGCATAGGTCTCGAACACCTGATTAGCTTATCAAAAGAAATGAATGGATGCTTATTGCACAGTCTTTCTGAAAAGGCAGCAAAGACATAAAATTATAATAAAATTCTTTATCTCTACTGCTGTAGAAAGTTTACTTCATTTTACCTTTTGAAAGATGAGTAAAAGTGCTCAGAAATTCTTCATACGTTTGTTCATGGCAATTAACAAACTTATCCAAGACTTCTTCAATTAATTGATCTTCATCCATGATGTCCAATTCTGATATCTGGGCAGGCATTCCTATTCACGAGGCCACTTTATCTAGGAGAAAAAGAAAAACATGAGCTAGAGAGATTTGTGCAGTACCAGCCTCTTTGAAAATGCTGTAGAAATCTGCAGAAATTCAAAGTCTTTCAAGGTGAGATGGACTTCAAAGAGTATGTCAACCACCCATCCAATGACAACGATAATAGCTACTATTTATTAGCTACTTATTTAGCACTTACTGCGTATCAAGTGCTATTCTGAGAACGCTAATGTTAACTTCGTAACAATCCGAGCTCAGGTCACAGAGCCAGTAGGTAGAAGTAACGGGTTCTAGAGCTGGATCCTAGAATCCACACCCACTATGCTTTTCACTCTATCCACTGCATGACACTCAGCCCCCACCGTGTACTATTGTACTATTGCTGCCCAACAATTGACTTGTCTGTGCTTCAACACATCCAGGGACTAGGAACTCCAAACAGTCCAAAGAAACCTTTGGATAGCTCTATCAAAGACCTCTTTTAAATCTCTCTCCCTGTGCATTTCCCCAACTGGTCCCTGAGCCCCTGAGATCATACTGAATCATGTCAATCCTACTAATACAGGACATCTTTCCAAATATTTGAACGAGCCTATGCTGTCCCTTCTCAATTTTATCTTACTCGCTTAAATTTCTTTTCCAAAACCCAGCTCAGAATTCAGTTTCTCTCTGAAGGCTTTAGCCTTTTATCTCCCATCACCACAGAGAGCTAATCATAATTTCTCTGTGCTGCCTTTGTACTGTGGCTACTGTTCCACTTATCGTATTGTATTGGAAATAGCTGTGTACACTTCCATGTCCTATTAGACACAAAGCCCATGAAAGGCAGGGCCCCTGTCTTTTCACCTTGTATCCTGAACGTTTAACAGCTTAGGATGTGGCATACAGCTGGCAGCCAATCGATATGAAGCTAAAATTATTCATTTGAGCAGGTACCGTAGTCAAATACTGCTAGAAGCTGGCAAAACTTTCAACTAAACTTGCCCAATTATCTCACCTGTGTCTTACATGACATAGCTTCAAGTGTTTCCATCCTCCTGCTCAATTCACCTGGAAATGATTTCATACTGCCCGCATCTCCCTTTAAATTATCCCATCCAAAAATGAAGCCAAGACCCCAGATATGGTCTGGATCCAGTGAGACTGGGCTAACTCTCACATTCTAAATATTGCACCTCCGCTATGTAGCTGCAGTGCATTCACATTGCTGGTAGCCTCTTCACATTGTCAGTTCATTTAACATACTGCTAAATGCCTGTCAGCTAAGACACAATGCCTCCATCCTTGCAGCTTGAACTTTGTTTTTCCTTGTGATATTTCACCTTGTTAAATTCCACTCATTCTGTATGAAATATCCTTCTTGCATGGCTTTGAGAAATTTACCATCTACAGAAAGCTGAAGAGTAATTACTGCCTACGTAGTCAGTATAATTCATAGGGGATTATAAAAAGGAGGGGGTTCTCGAATACTGTACAGCAGGAAAAGAAAGCACCAAGCTTCTTCTATTTTTCCAAAACAAGAGTAAAATTTTGTTACCTGTTATTAACTTTATCTATTTGGTATTTACCAAAAGTTCGGAAAGACACAAAAATGTTTTCATAAGATGATGCCCAACGTCACTGGGGGGCAAGACCTGATCTGAATTAACATGGAAGTATTTATGGCTTTTATTTATTCTACTCAGTGTGACTACTCATATGTTTCCCTGAAGAAATGTTAACGGGCTTGCTTCTGAGGTGCTTTCCCAGACCCCACTGGAGATTTTGTGTCATATGTGGTATTATCCCTGATTACCTTTCTAAACTCCAAAAAATTCTGAATTCTGAAACACATCTGACCCTAAGGGTTTTCAATAAGGAACTGTGAAATCTACACACACGTCACAGGATTGCTATGAGGATCAAATGGGCACACATGGCCCCTCAGAAATGTCAGCCATGATGATCGTGATGGTAACAGATCAGCCTTGGTACTCTGTCCTTTGCCTACACAAAGACGTGCTTTGACTGTGACCCCTCTGACTCTGAAGACACTGATGTCACCTGAAGATAAACAAGATAAGCCCTCATGCTTTACACCCCTAGATAAAAACATGGTGTTGTAGAAGACCAAAAACCACAAAAAATAAAATGGAAATAAAATGAAAGTTTTCAGTGTCGCTGTAGATGAACTCAAAATGAAAGAAACTGTTTCAAACTATTTGTACCTGAAAATTAAATACAGGAAAAAGCATCAGTTAGAGTTTATGCAAATTTACCTGTAACACTGCCAGGCTTCAGCAAGCCGAAGTTTAATACATTATGCTGCAGTTGCTAGATAAAAAATAATAAATAAATTCGAAGGTGGCTATTATTTCACTGTCAGGACATGTACTTAATTACAAGAATGTTAATGTCAATCTGCTTTTCCAGAATTGGACCCCAGCAAAATTCCAACACTGAATGACATCAATCTCTTCCTCAAACCATCTTGGGCAATCTACTTCAGCGAGCAAAATACCAAACAGAAGCAGCCAGGTTGTGTTTTAAATTGCTTTAAATGTCTCCTTGTGGATGCTTTAAAAGTGATAATAGAAATTCTTTTAAACTTCCTTTCCAATTCTCGAAGTGGTATTTTTTGAGGTTTTAGCCTGAACACATCCCAGTTCTACTAAAGGGAAATAATTAACAGGCTATGCACAGCACACATTCAAACTCCTTCAAGGCCTTTAATTTTATTTATGTGGTTATCATCATACAGGAGAGGAAATGTTTTTTATTGACTTTTTTAAGACTTTTGGAAAATCCAGTTTCATAAACTGTCATTATTTGAAGAGTTTAACAAATACCCACCTGCAAATTCAGAACTTTCCTTATCTATAAAAATACAAATAACCTAATGCTAAAAGTCCCTAGGGACTGACAGAGCAGATAATCATTTACCAGACAGTGAAGTGGTTTATGCAAATCCTAGTGGTTTTCTAGAAGGAAGCAATGCTTTTTCAGTTGCCATTCATGTATATTTGTGTTTTTATCATGAAGTATTTTTTCTAAAAGAAAAAAAAAGGGAGACAGAGACACTTGCCCATAACAGGGTTGTTTTGGTTTGATTTTTACGTTTTAAGGCTTAGAGCTCTGCATGAAAGACCCAGAACACATTGTGACGCTAAGTAAATGTGTAGGAATATTGACCAGTAAATCACACACAACACTTTCACAATCACAGCAGCTAGAAGGAAAAACAGGGAGGATGTTTTGCTCTGCTGGGACTATTAAATTTCACAGGAAGACCACAGGCTTGGTTCTCTTCCTCTCCAGTCACTGAGAGATGGAGAGAAAAATCACATAACCTTCCTGGAGTCCTACTTTCTACCACTGAATAATGAAACTAACAACCACCCGAACCAGTTAGGTTTCTGTGCTCTCTGAAAGGACATTATTATGAAATACGGCATGTGGAATTCTCACCATGGATTTAGCACATCTTTGATGTTTATCTTCAGATCTCTGCTTAATGCAACTCCCTAAACAAAAAGCAACTTTCAGAGGCAAGAGTGGTTAAATCTTCAGAAACAAGTTGCCATGAGCTAGTCTCCTCTCAAAGTGTGTAACCTGCTTTTTAACAGCACAGAGAGTTGTGTGTTGGTAAAAATAGGGTTGTCTCTTTTAAACTGTGAGGTTTACTGCTGATATTCTAAAATAATAAATAACAGATTTTTAAAGAGTTGTGCAGAGGCTGTCAAAATCCACTTTCTCAATTTTTCATAGTTCTGCTCAACAAGAATCTCCTGCTGTGCTGAATGGTAGGATGGAATATTATCAAAAGAATTCACCTTGCCTACGGAAATGAAACCAGCAACCTTGGTACTTCACAGGATGGGTCTCCTTTTATATTTTGGAAAATGGGCAAATCTCCAAGAGACCAAATTACATGGCAAGTGTACAGATTTATTTATGTGACAGAAGAGACCCAGTATAAACTAATTTCCTCTTCCTTGACTGAACTACATCTATTTTGCATACTCTAGTATTTTTCATGTCTTTTAGATCATATTAAAAAGAGAGAAAGAAATCCAATGACTGAAATTGTCACAGATTCTCAGGGTTGAGAGAAAGCTGAAGGTCATCTAGTCCAGCGATAGAGAATAAATAAATAAATCTGGGAAAGAAACTTTAGGGAGGGTTTTTGTTAAGTAATGACTATTGATGAGGAACAGTAATGTGGCTCTCATGTCAAAAGTAGTAATGACGTGCTTTTGACTATGAATTTCAAGGCACACACGAAATCAGCAGGAAATTAAGGAAAAGGCAACAATCTCACCCAGATGGGTATACCCAGGCCCCCAGCTACACTCTGTACCCCATAACATACAAAACACCTTGAGGCAAAGCAAGGCAAAGCAAGGCAAAGCGTGTGTGTGTGTGTGTGTGTGTGTGTGTGTGTGTGTGTGCACGGTAACTCCTCTACTGTGTTTTATCAGGATGAGATAAAAACATACAATTCTAGTATCAAAGAATACGCTGCACTTCAAGTTGTAAACTTCTCCCAGTGAACCTTTCCTAACACTTAAGTCACAGAATTCTTCATTGTCACCAAAATGTTGATGGCATAAGCATCTAGACCTCTATATAAAGACTTCCCCAGGGTACCTGGGTGGCTCAGTCAGTTAAGTGTCCGACTCTTGATTTCGGCTCAGGTCATGATCTCAGGGTTGTCAGATTGAGCCCTGCTTAAGATTCTCTCTCTCCTTCTCCTTCTGTCCCTCCCCTCTTCCTCTCCCCCCCTCCCTTCCCTCTCTGAAACAAACAACAAAAAAATAACAAAAAAACACCTCCTCTAGGTACACTTCTCTTTTTTTAATAATGATTTTTTATTATATTATGTTAGTCACCATACAGTACATCCTTAGTTTTTGATGTAAAGTTCCATGATTCATTACTCGCATATAACACCCAGTGCACCATGCAATACATGCCCTCCTTAATACCCATCACCAGCCTATCCCATTCCCCCATCCCCCTCCCCTCTGAAGCCCTCAGTTTGTTTCCCAGAGTCCATAGTCTCTCACGGATCATTTCTGCAGTGAATTTTAAAGGAAACACTTGAAGTTGGGAAAAGCTTGGGGTTTACTATTAACTACATAACTTAACAATGACAGAAGCTGTACTGTCATCCATGTGAAGGTTTTAGTAGTAGGCCTGTCTCAGCTATATTTTTTTCCTTGACAAAATCTCACCGTGAGGAAAAGAGTAAAAGGAGATACCCATTCTAAAAACTGCATCTAATAAAAAATGTGGGCTAAGTACATGCTTACCATGAACACAGATACCACAAAAGCTGCCTTAACAGAAACAGATCTAGCTCCTTTCCTAAAGAGGATTATAATCTATGCATTCTATACAGGACTCCATCTTTGGAACAGAAATGACTCTGATGACCCACGTGGTGATTATTTTTAAATTAGAGCAATATGGAATGGAGTGAAAGTATTTTCAAATGAAGGCTGTAATAGTTAGTAGGAACAATAAAAACATCTCAAGGCAAAATAGTGGATTTTATAAAAGAAACACGAAAAAATATATAATCTTTAAGACATAGGACTAGGCAAAGAGTTCATAGGCTTGATAACAAAAGCATGCTCTATAAGAAAAAAAGTGATAAGTTAAACCACATCAAAATTAAAAACTTTATTCTGTGAAGGATTTTGTTAAGAAGATCTTTCTAAGATCTTCTTAAGATCTTGTTAAGAAGAGGAAAAGAGAAATCATAGACTGGGAGAAAATGTTTATAAATTACAAATACAACACAGGACTAGCACATAAAACATTTAAAGAACTCTCAAAACCCAATATGAAAGAAAAATCCAAATAAAAAACCTAAAAATATCCACAGATATTTTACCAAAGAGGATATATAAATGACAAATAATCTCATGAAAAGATATTCAATATCATTAGCCATTAAAAAAATATAAATTAAAACCACAATGAGCTATCACTATACACGCCTCAGAATGTGTGAGAAAAATCACCAGAAAAATCGTGAGAACATGAAATGCTGGCAAGGATGCATTAAAACTGGATAACTCATACATTGCTATGATTCAGCCACTCTGGACAATAATTTGGCAGTTTCTTTCAAAACTAAAAATGGACTTACCATAGAAACTAACAATTTCACTCTTGGGTATTTATCCCAGAGAAATAAAGTCTTATTCTCATGCAAGAACTTGTATATGAATGTTCATAGCAGCTTTATTCATAACAGCCAAAAACAGGAAACTACCCAAAAGTAGTTTTGGGCGAATAGTTAAGCAAACCCTGGTACATTCATACCATGGAATACTACTCAGCAATAAAAAAGAACTATTAATTTATGTAACAACTTGGATGAACATCAAAGAAACTGTGCTCAGTGAAAAAAGTCAATCTCGAAAAGCTACATACATACTGCATGATTCCATTTATGTAACATTCATGAAACAACATAATTATAAAGATGGAGAACAGACTAATGGTTGCTGGGATTAGGGATGGAGGAAGGGTGGATGCGGATATAAATAGGGTACCACGAGTCTTATAGCGGTGGTACAGCTGAGTATCTAAACTGTGGTGGTGGTTATACAAGGCTACACGCATGATATAGTTGAACTATAAACACACACACACACACACACACACACACATTAGTGTATATGTAATGGGTGAAATCTGAATATGTTCTGTGGATTGCACCAATATCAGTTTCCTGATTTTTATATTGTACTACAGATACACAAGATGTTAACACTGCAAAAGCCTGGAAAAGGGTGCATAAAATCTCCTTATACATTTTTTTTTTTGCAACTTTACGTAAGTCTATCCGGTGATCTGTAATTATTTTGAAGTTCAAAATTTAGAAGCAGGGGGGAAGAGGAGCAGGAGAAGAAGGCTAAGCCAATTAGGGCAAAAAAGATTTAAGAAAAGAAAATTATCACTAAAAGTGTACCAAGAATGCTGGAACTCATGCATGTTGATTGTTTTCCCCCCTGCAGAAAGCTCTGGGGGAATGGGAATAACACTAATCTATAAAATTACATGTTTAAGCAGAAACTTTCCTCTTGAAAAATTTGCTGCCCTTCCCAGCTCAGCCATCCAAGCTACTGTAATGAGGTTTCTTGAGGCTATCATTCATTAAGCCTTGCTGTTCATCAGCAGATTGTATAAAATCAATTTTATTTCCCCAAAATATACTCTTCCTTCAAGCTGTTTAAGTCAATCCAGAAATGTCTGCATTGACTCACCGAGGCAGGTCAACTATTAGACTGTTTTCAATTGCATAGTTATTAATCCATTAAACAAAGAAAAATGCAAACAGTTAAGCATTCAAACTTCCTCTCCCCACTCACTCCCTATTGTTTTTTAAACACTAGATTGCCAGTGGACATGGAATCTGAAGGATTTACCCATAAGACAAATTTCAGAAAATCTACTATTTTGGAAATCAGACTTTTTTTTCATTACCCTTTTTGTTTATTCCCTTTGTAGAAAAAGTTCAAGTTACGGATGATCACAAGTAAATACCCTATCTTCACCCCCTAATAAAGCTCCGAGTGCATTAACTCTAGACTAATACATTTATCAAGAAAAATGTTCAATACACGTCCTTCAACCACATTCAAAACTGATCTCCTATCTTCAGAAATGTAATCAACTACATCAGTGAGTTATGAATGATAACAGTTAAGTCTTTCATTGAACTTTTTTTTTTCAAGGACCCTAATAAAGCTGTGAATCCAGTAGAGACAGTAGAGTTCCTGAATCAACTTTATAGCTCTATAATCATGCAATAATATTTCAATCATAAGAGATTTTTTAGCTTAATTGTAATCCCACCTTCACATGGGATGCAATGTCCTATTAATGCTTGTGTTTTCTCTACTGTGGAACAACTGTAACACAAAGGCATCCGCTCTTAATTAAAGTTATTCCCCCTCTCCAGCTTTCTGAGCCTGTCAGCCACCTGCACAGTGCACAGCACTTGTACAACACCAGAAAGCTTGCTTTAAAGCAAAATCCACGTAGCTAGTTAGGAGCAGGTGTAGACAAACCCAACTAAATCAACTCTGCTTGCAGAAATTCATTTCTAAGTGTTTCAAAATGCCAGATCTTGCTAATAAAATCGACCTTTTCATTTGACATTCTCTTAAAAGAAACAGGATTTTAAAGATGCATTTCCCAACTATTTTTTATTCTAAATTCCTATGACTGTGGAATAATATATGAGCTTTAAGAGGTATACAGTGCTTTCTCAGCTTCCAATTAATCTCAGCATTTTATTTGCAATGTTGCCTTAATGTATACAACATAACACACATATACCAACATGGCTTCTACAGCCGAAGATAGTAACTAAGAAACACAAAACCCCTCCTTCTTTAAAAATAAAAATTTTTGAAGTGATGTTTTTTCTAGTACAGCATTGTAAATCACCTCTGAAATTTTTCTCCATTTTATTTTACAGGAAAGAGTCCACCTTAAATCACAGAACAATGAGACATAGGAAAATACCAGTCATTCCAGTCAGGGGGCCATATTTAATTAATTGCCCTAAATAAAAAGTGACAAGTCACTTGTCATGTTCTTCTCTTGACAATCCATCATACTAACTGTAGATTGCTTCCTTCCATATATTTCCCCTTCCTTCCTCTTTTCTCCTTTTTGCCAGTTTCAGTTGTAGCTCCCATTATGAGATTCACTCAACAACACGTCAATACCTCCTTTTCCTATGCTATTTATATTATTTCCTTAAAAATCAGCCACTTATTTAAAAAGTAAAAATTGTCTATTCCTATCAGAATGCTATGAAAAGTTGTCATTGACACTTATTAATTCATTAAACCACCATGTAATTTGTTTCCCCATTTATAAAACAGGGGTGGAAATGCTTGAGAGTCACTCTGCACAAAAACAGTCATGAGTTCACACGAGTGTTTCTTCCCTGCCTCCCCTCAACTCACCATGTATACACACCCCTGCAGCTGTGTTACCCTTGTGATGTGGTTTAACTTCTCTGGCCTTAAGTTGTTTGAATGTAAAACTAAAGCGACTGGACTTGAAGCTGTCTTCCATTGCTGGCATTCTGTTTTTCTCCAATTATGCTTCCTAATTGTTCAACTATTATGTCAGTACAGCCTGTTACTTTTATCCCCCTACTGTTAAATAAAAATTATTTTATTCTGGAATTGCACTGACTTGCATTCTTTAATTATCTACTGTTTTTGAATGTAAGGCAGGAGAAATCAACATATTTCAGTAAACATTTGAATTTGATTCTGCCTCAAGGTTTAAGAATGGGCTGAGTAACCTATAATTATGATTTCTTGGTGAACTTTTAAGAATTTTAAGGGTGAGTGTAAGGATGTAAAGTTGCTTCGTCCTATTACCATGTATGTCCCTTAAAAGCAAGCCCTGTGTCTGTGGTAATTTTTCTAATTCTCCAATGCCTCTGTACATAGTGGATGATCAGTAAACACGGTTGATTATTTCACATTTAGTTTCTATGCTGAGCACTTTAGTAGACTAGGATCTTGACTGAGATCACTGCAAGTTCAATGCCCTCCTAATGGTGTGGCAAAGGCTGAGGGCTTAAAACCCATTTCCAAATGTGTTGCTAATTTCCAGTTGCTTCAAGAAACACATAACCCATTCAGCAACAAACTGCCTGTTGATGTTAGTAGTAAAACACAAAGGCGAAATACTTGCCTAAACATACCCATGGTTTCCATGTTACATTTCTTATTTCACATTTACTGTGGAGATATCCAATATGTCAACTTTATGGGAGCTGTCATTGATGCTGGAATTTCAAGTACTATAATCATTATATAACACCATAAACAGGTTAGGGAAATAATCCAATACTCTTTTTCAGACGAAGAAAAAAAAATCATCATGGAAGTAACTAGAAGAGATGATGATGCTTTTTCAAAGGATGGACCTACACTTCAAATGATGAAAACCAGCCAAACAACTGAGCTACTCATCAGTTTTTAAAAAGTCAACCCTGACAATATATCCTAAAATTTTGCAAAGAATTAAAATATTCATTTGTACAAATATATTTATAGTATCATCATCATCAGACAAAATTTACTGAGTACACTCTTCTATACCAGACACTTTATATCCTTTAAACCTTACAAGAAGGCAGGTATCATCTGTTTTAGAGATAAGGAAACTGAAGCTCGAAAGGATCATTTAGCTAGTAAGTGGCAGAACTGAGACTCAAATCCAGACCTGTCTACCTTTGATTGCACATTCTATCATCTAACCTACATGGAAACTGATTAAATGACCAACAATGGTGGATGGTCAGGTTTATTATGTTACATTTACCTACTGGAATTTAAGGAAGTGATTAAAAATTTTAAAGGTAAAAATAAAATATACATTTTATAGTTGTATATGAAATGTTATATTAAAAAGATAAAACGAAATTTAAATGCATTCTCATTATAACCAGGTAAAATGTGTATATATTTGGATAAACACTGTAATAGAGCACAAATCAATAAAAAATTTTATGTTAGGTGATGGGATAATGAGTGGTATATATCTTTCCTGAAGTAACTGTTTTTTATGAATTGTTTTAAAATGAAATCAGCTATAGTAATCAAGGCAGTGTGGTATTAGTGAAAGAATAGATAAACAGATCAATAGAACAGAACAGAGAACACTGAAATAGACCCACATAAGTACAATCAACTGATCTTTAACAAAGGAGCAAAGGCAATACAGTAGTATAGCATAGATGGTCTTTTCAACAAAGATTCTGGAACAACTGGATCTCCACAAGTGAGAAATGAATCTAGCCACAGACCTACACCCTTCATAGGAATTAGCTCAAATGGATCACAGACCTAAACAAAACAAAACAAAAATGCAAAACCATAAAGTTCATAGTTCATGGGAATGGCAACAACTTTTTAGATACAACACCAAAGGCACAATCCATAAAAGAAATAACAGATAAGATGGGCTTACTAAAATTAAAAACTTCTGTTCTGCCAAAGACACTGACAAGAGAATAAAAAGAAAAGCCATAGACTGGGAGAAAATATTTGCCAGAGACCCATCTGATAAAGGACTGTTATCCAAAATATGCAAAGAACTCTTAAAATTCAACAATAAGCCCTCAGTTTGTTTCCCAGAAACAAGAGGGGAGGGGGGTGGGGGAATGGGATAGGCTGGTGATGGGTATAGCATGGTGCACTGGGTGTTATATGCAAGTAATGAATCATAGAACGTTACATCAAAAACTAGGGATGTACTGTATGGGGACTAACATAATAAAATTTAAAAAATTATTAAATAAAAAAATAAATATCATACAAATGATCATACAAATATCATACAAAAAAAACCAAACGTCATACAGTTGTAATCATAAAGTTTGTATCTTTTTGAAATTGGCTTCTTTCACTTAGTCATATGCATTTAAGTTTCTTCCATCTCTGCTCATGGCCTAATACCTTATTTCCTTTTTGACACTGAATAATATTCCACTGTCAGGATGTATCACAGGTATCCCTTTACCTTCTGAAGTATATCTTGGTTGCTTCCACATTTTGGCAATTATGAATAAAGCTGCTTTAAACTTCTGTAAAAAAAAAATCAACAAGAAAACAAACAACCTGATTAAAAAATGAGCTAAAGCTTTAACAGACACCTGACCAAAGAAAATATACAGATGACAAAAAAAGCACATGAAGAGATGCTCCACATCATATGTCATCAGGGAAATACAAACTAAAACAAGGAGATACCACTACACAGCTGTTAGAATGACCAGAATCCAGAACGCGGACAACACCAAACGCTGACAAGGACATGCAGCAACGGGAACTGTCATTCATTGCTACCAGGCTCTTTAAAGATATTATCTGACTTAACCTTTTTGCAACAATCTTTTGAGGAGACTACTTCTATTATTACCCCATTTTAGAGACAGAGAAACAGAGGCTTAGAGATTAAGATGACTCCACTGGCAAATGGCAGAGCTGGCAAAGAAAACCAGGTCAGTTTGACTCCAAAGCCCACTTTCATAATCATTCTGCTGTACAATATTACACCACAGCTCCTGATATAAAGTTGGTAGGAGACCTCCAATAATTAGAATGACTTCTGAGCTTTGTGTTAAAAGAAAATGAGACCATTGAAGAGCAACAAGATCAAAATGACTGGCATTGGTATTAGTGGTCTCTGCTTTTGGAAAAATAATTTACCATTGGATTCTTAATAGTATTATTTAAGTCACAGCAAATATATTCATTTTCTTCTACATTTTTCTAAAATGTTTTTAATAAAAATATGAATCAGGTTTCAGCCAGATTTTTTTTTTTTGTCTTTACACATAGTGGATTGTGTTTCTATTGTTGATTGGTAAGGAAATAGTTAAATCTTGAGAGTATACCCTGGTGGATATCTCCCTCAACCATCTAAACACAAGAAAAAAAAAAAAGGTCACAGTCAGTTACTCCCGTTAGATCAGTGTTCACTGGAACATCTGTAGGCACATATACACACTCTCTTTACTGTGAGCCTTCTGCGTGCTACGGTCAGAGTGGGCAGTCAGTGAATCTTCCCCAAGTGCTGACATTTAATACCTGGTTTAGCGTCAAAGATTCAGAGAGGGGCGAGCACCCCTCTGGCCTTCAGGTAGGTCCAATACCTTCATTTCTACCAAAGCTAAAAGATGGGCACCCACGTTTGTCAACTTTCAGGGAAAGACGATGCTCCCCTTTAGCAGCGTGTTAGTTACAGATGGATTGGGTGTCCAGATGGGGAGGGCATGCTGTAAAATTTGGAAACTATGGGGCTTTCTGGTGTCAGGCTGCTGCAAGGATTCAATTCCTGTAGCATCAGAGCCCATGTGTTAATCTTAGTACATAAATGCTTCTCTGGCATAAGTGTCAGAAAAAAGACCTAATCCTGCCTTCAGTGCCAGCAAGAAAATCAAATAATGTATGCCTCGAACCTGATTAGCTGTGCAAGATAGTGTTAATTCATGCACAAAATGACTGCAGTTACATGAGGTTACCTGCTATCTTGGAGCAATCAGGAAAACATGGGCAACGCTGATCAGTAAGATTTAATGCCTCAGAGTACAGTACTTTTCTTTGGAAGGAAAAAGAGTTAGTCCAGACACAGGGAAACTACAAACCCAGACCTCACACCATTAGTCCTCTTTTGATTCTCAACTATGCCCTAGCTTCACAGTGAATAAATGAAAACCTCCCTGCCGAGGAATGTTAGCATGGGGTTGGGAAAATTGTATAAATTTATTGGTCCTCTATTTCTGTCTTTTAAAAAGAATCTTTAATGTGTTGACTTTGAAACTTCCTTCAGTTGAAGAACAGTGTCTTCTTTTTCAAAATCTGCCTTTTTTATCTAGCCTATTTAAAGAAAGTAGATTATTTTAGCTCTAGTATAACCGTTCAAAAACTCTTAAAAACCAAGATGTAACTAATATAGTCGTATTAAGACCATGGAAAATATACAATAGTCTACTCCAGCGAAAACATATTTAAGTTAATAAAGCAAATTTCAAAAACTAAATAAATATGGCAAAATAATGTGAAAACACTTTCGATGTTCCTGTTTATTCTTTAAATACGTAAGTCATCTGGTCATGGTTTAAAATGGGTATTCTAAAAATTAAATGCACAAATATTTGACCTGTGTTACAAGAGGAGATAATTCATCCTAACAGTAATAAACCTCACCACTGTTTTAGGACCCTGAAATCATGAAGTGTACCAAGAGCAGGGTACCAAAGGGAGAACAGGTCATAAATCTTTAGGGACCCATAATAAGCTACAAAAAATGGGTAGTATTCCTTATGCCTTGCCTAAGAAAATGTTTCTGTTAATCTACAGTGATCATGTTTTCACTTATGAGAAGCCAAATTCCCTATGACAACCTTAAAATGAAGCCAACAGGCTACAGTGAAAACTTAAAAAAAGTTTGCTGTTTAAAAGCAAGTGTTCTTGGTGTATGCTCATCCCTTGGGATCTGGAATCCATTACCCCTGTATGGCTTGCTCTACATCCCAATAACAGTCTTCAGAGGTGTTTAAAACAAATAGGCTTTGGCTTCAGTGCTCCCTCCAACCCAAAGTGGACAACTCTTTGACAATCATCACATATGCTGAGTGTAATCACTTACGGTTTTCATTTACTGAACTGAGGGTTAGCAATATTCCTTTTAATTCCTATGGAGAGCATTTCCTTAGTTCCCAGAAGCCTTCTCCTATGTATACTTGGATAGGCCATGAATAAAGAAAACACCCATGTTATTTCATAGGTAGGGCAAGTTGCCAAACCTACAAACCACCATGGTCTGAAGAAGAGACAGGCTTGCTTTCGTGACTTTAGTAATAATGCTTCTCATTCACCACGTCCTTACTTGGATTAATAACCCACAAGATGATTTAAAATATCACACCTTAAGGAATCTCCCAAGTAAACTAAAACTAAGTAGAACAGAACATTTAGCAATTAATTACATCTTGTGTAAGAAGTGCTTCAAAGCAAAAAGCACCCCTCCAACATCTCATTAGACTGACCACAGATTCTAAATGGTTCAAGGAATCTTTGTGGGGAGAATAAAAATATAGAGTCAACTAACATTTATTCCATGCTCATTATATGCCAGGCACTGTGTGTTGTGACTTACATGTGTTATCCCATTTATCCTTCAGAACAACCCAGTGAATAGGTACTAATACGATTCCCATTTTACAGAAAAGAAAGAACGGAGAAAAAATAACTTGCCCAAGATGGTTACACAGCAACTAAGTTTCAGAGCCCAGATCTGGACTCAGACTCCAAAGTCTGCATATTTAATGAGGGGTCAGAGAAAGGGTAACAGAAGAATAAATGAATTATTCCCTGTTATTTAAATTGAACTCACCACCAGCACCTCCTTTGATATGCTTATCCAATTCTCATTAGTCTAAAAAGATAATCAATCTATACCCACTGAACAGATCCCAGACCCTAAATCCCTTCGAACCATCTCCAACGTTATAAATATCATCTGCCATGACTGGCAGAGGTAATTGTGTACTAACAACCTTACTTTTGATAAGTTCAGGCATAATTATAAAAACTATCACGGTGTGCAAAGGCCTGTTCTAAGTGCTTTACATGTATTAATTTACTAATCATAACTAACATCGACCAAGGAGGTAGGTAATTATCTCATTTTACAGATGAGGAAATTGAGAGAGTGAGACATTAAATTACAAGTTCATAGAGTTAGTAGGTGACAGAGACAGGATTTGAATACAGCTGGTCAGCCTTCAGAGTCCAGACTGAAGTACTAAGAGCCATATTCAGAGACACTGTTTCAAACTTTTTGAAGCATATTAACAATTTTCTCTTTAACAGTCACTTATCTGTACTATTTCGTTTCGTTTAACATTTGGTGCCTAGGACTTCACTCTGCAAACAGGGAGTATATTATTAAGGCTCCTGGCATCTCTCTAAGGTAAGTAATGATAATAAAAATGTATCAAGCTTACTTCATCTAGTAAATCCCTTTTTAAAAATACTATAATACTAGTATTAAATCCTGAATAATTCTGGCACCTCTTTGCTTAGTGCCTGCTTACTACATAGTTACTTAAGAATTATTTCAAATGTCTTGGGCTGGAAAGAGAAATCTGAAATACTAGCAACTGTATTTTTTCTAGAGAGAGAGAGGGACAGGGAAGAAGGGAGAGGGTTGGGGAAGAAGAGAGAGAATGGAGAAGGGAGGGAGGTGTTTAGGAATCTTCTCTGCATCGCTGCATGAACCCAAAAACAGGAGCAAGAGCGATTGAGGAAAACAAAGGGCCTCTGATGTGACACTTGCTAAAATCTAATTACAGTGTTTCCACTAGTAAATCACTATCAGGTAATTTCTCCCCTGAACTCCAAGTATTCAGAGACTGATCTTTAGCTTCCGTAAAATAAACAGTCACAGCTTTTGTGACCTCGGTGTCCCCCTCGTCCCACCTACACCCCCCTCCCCGTCCCAGAAACCTAGGAACGCTCAGAGCGGTAACTGAGTCCAGTCCCCCAGAGCGTCCAGGCGGGAGGAGTCTGCAACCTCGCCTCGGCCGGGGCGTCCCTTCAGGCTGCGGTTTCCAGGCAACCCCCTTAGGGCCAGAAGCAGTAGTGCTTCCTATTGGGTCACCTGTTTGAGTCCCTGGAGAGGCACCGGCAACACCCGGCAGCGGGCTGCCTGACGCCCCTCCCGGTGCTGCGACCTTCCCGTAACCCGGATGTTGGGTCTGCGTCAGACACTCTCACCTCCCATTCCCTAGTTTTCCGCCTTGGCTCCCATCTAGTCACTTCGCACTTTGAGCGTCTTTATTCAGAGAGGCGTCCTAGGAGTCTCCTCTCCTGTAGCCACAAAAACTATTTTGGCCACACATCCCATAGAGAACGGATTCCTGGGATATGTAGTTCTTTCTGCTGACAAGCGGGGAATCTGTGAGGAAAAAAGGACTACAATTCCCAGAAATCTAAGGGAGGCTAGTCCACGTCTAAAATGCGTCCCAATTGCTTGGATCCTATTGGGAAGGAAGGTTCTGCGGCTCTTTGCTAACCTAGCTTCCTGGGTTTTGCTAATTCAGTTCCCCTACAAGCTTGTGGAAGAACTTTTTTTTTTTTAACAAGCTTTTTATATGTAAGATGATCCAAATATAGTGATTTATATGAAGAAATATATGTCATTTCTTAAAATTCTTTCAGATAAAAGATCTACACAGGATCAGAAAATATGTCACTACAGATGATAACCGTCAGTAATAACATGGCCTTAATTCAACCAGGCTTTTCACTGATGAATTTTGATGGGCAAGTTTTCTTCTTTGGCCAAAAAGGCTGGCCAAAGAGGTCCTGCCCCACTGGAGTTTTCCATTTTGATGTAAAGCATAACCATCTCAAACTGAAGCCTGCAGTTTTCTCTAAGGATTCCTGCTACCTTCCTCCTCTTCGTTACCCTGCCACTTGCATATTCAGAAGCAGCTTAGAGTCTGAAAAGCATCAATACATCATCCATGGAGGGAAAACACCAAACAATGAGCTTTCAGATAAGATTTATGTCATGTCTGTTGTTGGCAAGAACAACAAAAAAGTTACTTTTCGCTGCACAGAGAAAGACTTGGTAGGAGATGTTCCTGAAGCCAGATATGGTCATTCCATTGATGTAGTGTATAGTCGAGGGAAAAGTATGGGTGTTCTCTTTGGAGGACGGTCATACATTCCTTCTGCCCAAAGAACCACAGAAAAATGGAATAGTGTAGCTGACTGTCTGCCCCATGTTTTCTTGGTGGATTTTGAATTCGGGTGCTCTACGTCATACATACTTCCAGAACTTCAGGATGGGCTGTCTTTTCATGTCTCCATTGCCAGAAATGATACCATTTATATTTTAGGAGGACATTCACTTGCCAATAACATCCGCCCTGCCAACCTATACAGAATAAAGGTTGATCTTCCACTGGGTAGCCCAGCTGTGAGTTGCGCAGTCTTGCCAGGAGGGATCTCTGTCTCCAGCGCAATCCTGACTCAAACAAACAATGATGAATTTGTTATCGTTGGTGGCTATCAGCTTGAAAATCAAAAGAGAATGGTCTGCAACATTGTCTCTTTCGAGGACAATAAGATAGAAATTCGTGAGATGGAGACCCCAGATTGGACCCCGGATATCAAGCACAGCAAGATCTGGTTTGGGAGCAACATGGGAAATGGAACTGTATTCCTTGGCATACCAGGAGACAATAAACAGGCTACTTCAGAAGGTTTCTATTTCTATATGTTGAAATGTGCTGAAGACGATGTGAATGAAGATCAGAAGACACTCACAAATAGTCAGACCTCAACAGAAGACCCAGGCGACTCCACTCCCTTTGAAGACTCAGAAGAATTTTGTTTCAGTGCGGAAGCATGTAGTTTTGATGGTGATGATGAATTTGACACCTATAATGAAGATGATGAGGAAGATGAGTCTGAGACAGGCTACTGGATTACATGTTGCCCTACTTGTGATGTGGATATCAACACCTGGGTACCATTTTATTCAACTGAGCTCAACAAACCTGCCATGATCTACTGCTCTCATGGAGATGGGCACTGGGTCCATGCCCAGTGCATGGATCTGGAAGAACGCACGCTCATTCATCTGTCAGAAGGAAGCAACAAGTATTACTGCAATGAACATGTGAAGATAGCAAGAGCACTGCAAACACCCAAAAGAGTCCTACCCTTAAAAAAGCCTCCACTGAAATCCCTCCACAAAAAAGGTTCTGGGAAAATTCTTACTCCTGCCAAGAAATCCTTTCTTAGAAGGTTGTTTGATTAGTTTCACAAAAGTCTTTCAAATACAAGTGCATCAAATTTGTACACCTATTTTAAAGAATCATAACAATTATGAAAATTATATTTTTATTTTTTATTGAAAATGTCTATGATTTCTTTTAGTCTTATGAATTAAGTGCCAAGAAAAGTGCTCATAATACAATGCTAAATATTTGAAAATCTTTTACTGAAAGGTATCTTAGATGAGAACTTATGACCTGAATTTTTTCATTCAAGGAATCTTAAATACAGAAGAAGTAATAATAATCAAGGTATGCTTATATCCCTCATATGATTTTTGGTTACAAATAAGCTACAGAGTAGTTAAGACAAAGTTAAACTGATAAAGAAATTAACACCTAAAAGAATTGAATGAATTATTTTGCACAATATAGCAACTTGGTGGTTGGCCAAAAATTAAAACCAAGATCACTTGTATCCCATGCTAGTGCTCTTTGCACACCTCTAACTCTAAATTGGGCTCTTGATTATGCCTGTGAACAGAAAAAGTTCCATATAGCTTATTTCAACTATAAGACAGACAGTCTCCATTGACATGAAGAATGAGCAAAGGAATCTACATCAAGTTTATTATATTTTACCAAGTTACCTACTTTCTTCAGAGGATCCCCCCACCGTCTGGTGCACAGATGATGAACCAAGACCAGTCACTTGAACAAATTCTTTGAGAGATTTAATGAAAACTGAAGTCCACTGCCACTTAGCATTCTGGGAAAAGAAGATAAGTGAGAGCACACTAAGAAAGGACCACCAATTAAATCTCATAAAGAACAATAGTATTACTTCCCCCCCCCCGCAAAAAAAAGTTCAAAGGATTTTCTAAAGTTAATAGGTAGAATATTTTAAATGGGGAAAAATAAATTTGTGTGTACATGTATCTAGTTATTATGTGGAGTTTGCTGCCAATGAAACTTACAAAAATCAATGAGCTTTCTAAGGTTCAATTAGATACTTTCTAGAAAGAAAGTTTAAAAAACTGTTCATTTTGAGGCTTTAAAGACATCAACTAATAATCAGGTGATCTTAGAGAAATGTCTTTCCTTTTGGAGTATTTTTCCGGCAAAGCATCTCACGTTAGCCTAAGAGCTTAAGCCATAGCTTTTTATTCATCGGTCTTCCCTGAAAGTCCACAGTGTGGAGGGTACTATGGCCAGATTTAGGGGAAACGTGACCATACAGGAGATAAACCCTTGGAACACAAGTTCGTCTGCGCCAGTTCCATGTCTTAGATACTAAAAGTAACTTGGATAAATTAAATCATTTCAGTAATGTTGCTTATTGAATATTCCTTTTGAACCCTTTACTGTATCATTGCTCTGATTTTTCATTGTTTTTGTCACCTATGTAAAACTAATAAAACATTAAAGTGTCTTCCATTGATATTGATTTCCTCCAGTTATTAATTGTCCCAATTAGGGACAAAATCTTACTATTCAATTTTCTCAGGATCATTCTACTTTGATTTCTTTTTTTCTGTTAATAGGAAGTGGTATACATTAAAACTGAAATATCCTTCATAGAATTCAAAAGAGTTATTTCCTTAAGAGGTAGATACATGCCCTTATCTCAACTTGTCTATAGTGACTGAGTAGCTGAAGAATTATTACCACATTTGTTTTGTAGTCAGTGAGTTTAAGATATGATCATCTAAGAGATGTAATTCTGAACTCACTGGGTTCTACAGTTAAACTCAGATCCCACCAGCATAGCTACTTTTGTGGTGTGTGTGTGTGTGTGTTTGTGATACGTGTATGTATATTTGAGTAAAAATAGGTCTTTTTAAGAGAGTCCATAAGATGTGACATTAAAGATAATGAGGCTTCTGTTCTAATAAGCATATGCAAACATTCAGATGAACCACATTAGAAGAGTACTCACTCCAATGATATACTGCTTTCGCTTAAAACATTTCTTTTTTTTTTTTAAGATTTTATTTATTTCTTTGAGAGAGAGACAGAGAGCGTGAGAGTGAGTGGGAGGGCAGAGAAGGAGAGAGAAAGAATCTGAAGCAAGTTCCACAGTAAGCGCAGAGCCCACTATGGAGCCCACAGCTGCTGTGAGATCATGACCTGAGCCAAGACCAAGAGTTCAACCATGCTCAACCAAGTTGAGCTTAACCAACTGAGGCACCCAAGTGCCCCATGCTTAAAACATTTCTAGGACTCACATTTCAGTCACCTTCAGGGCCTATGGTTCATTCCTTTGAGGAAACTCAACAACTGTCCCTCTTCCACCATTAGAGATGGAGTTGGTTTCTGGAAACAGACAAACATCATCCAAAGCCTAGTAGGGTATAATGCTCAGTGTTATATTACCACTTTAGGTAAAAAAGAGAAAGTCTGAGTACAAGCTACAAGATGGGCTTTCTGATATGGCTTATAAATAGGTTCTAAAGAATAGTATGGAAACTGTTTACACAGAATAATTTCAATAAATAAGGTATGGCTTTCCAAGGTGATCATTTTAAGGTGATCATTTTAAGGGACATCTACAGGTACAAGTGAATTTAACGTGTCAGGAGGAAGGGAAGTGTAAGGAAAAGGACTAGTCTGAAGGCCCTGGGATGAGATGAAGCTTATCACCTTTGAGGAACTGAAAGGTCGGTCTGGCTAAAACAAAGTCAACAAGAGGAGTACGGAGTGAGCCTAAAGAGATAAGCAGGGCCTGGCGCCCTGTGATTTTCATTAGTAAAACAAAGTCACATACAACTCCGTTCACACCGTTTGTCCTGTCCTGTACCCTCTGTGGTGAATCTCCAGAAATGCCAAACTGATTAACATTTCTGGTGAGAGCCCCTAGTTGTCTCGGTACTCAGGGCTTTTGACGATCCCATCTGTTCTGCAGGGCATACCTTTCCTCTTGTGCTTTATCACTCGTGCGAACATCTTAGTCCATCTGGCCCATTCCTACCCACTCTACATCTCAGTTCAGATACCTGCTCCCCTGGAAGACTGCTCTGAACCCCGTCACCTCCTTGATGGTTATAGCACTTACAAATCTCCGCTTATATACTCAGAAGCCCAAGAAACACAACTGTACTTTCTGTAACTCACATTGTATTATGCATCCTTTCTACTATGTGTTGGAAATTTAATTTCAATACATTTAGGTTCCTCCCTCTTCACCCAACTTTTTATCCAACTCCCAGGGAGAAACATAATGCTGAGTTGCCAGGAGTAGAAATGAGTGGGGGTGAAACATCTGGTTCTTAAGGTCATCATCCCTTCTCACTAGCTTCTGCTACAATATCCACACTCCCACAGGGACTGAGATGATCCGCTTAATGATGACTCCTGAGTTGTATCTCAGCCTTAACCACAAGACATCATCAGATTTAGGTCTTGCTCAGCTGCTTTTGGGTCCCTAGTGGGCTCACATGATAAGGAGATCATTCTGCCCCTTCCTTTCCAAGTGTAGCCACTTGGATTATACATACAGCCACACTGTATTATACACTTTCTCTCTGTGAGGCCACCTAGGACTTGTCTGTATCTGTACTACTTTTGGGCATCTTGTGGTAAATTTAGATTGAATAAGCAGCCATTCTAATCCACAGTGACAAGAATTCCACATTATGTATATGCCACCAAATTCCACTCTAGCGTAGAAGGTTACCTTTTGCTTTGGAATTTACCATAAATGATATCACATTTTCCCAAACCTAGTTCTGTCAGGAAACATCTAATACAACATAACAACCAGTAAGTGTAAGAAAAGTGGCTTCCTGATTTCTGAGAGCCATTCCCTTGAATTATCAAACCTGGGAATGAGGGTTGTGGGACCCCCAGATTCATAGCCGACCAGGCAGAACTGTGGGTAGCCTGGGCACAGCATTTATGGCTGGTGTCACGGGGCGGGGGGAGTCTCATGGGACTGAGCCATTCACCTGTGGAGTCCGGACTAACTTTGGGTAGTTAATGTCAGAATTGAATGGACTTATGGGACATCTAGAGGGTATTAGAGAATTGGAGAATTGATCACTGTGGGGGAAAACTTATCAATGAACTTTTTGAAGACAAAAATGGAAAGATGCCTAACCAAGCACTAGGTATTTATTTAGACCCTGATCAGACCTCAGGATAAAAATATGCATACTTGGCCTGCAAGTAACTCAGTGTATTTTGTGAAGGCTGAGATACATTGTCACTATCGGGAGGGGAAAAAGGGATTATATAGAAGCCAAGGAGAAAGGGAACTTCCCATGAGAAAGAAGGAAAACTGTCATGGGAAGAAATGCCAAATTCATGAGAAGATGATTCTATGGCCAAACCTCTCTTCATGTCCTCCTGCCTAGGGCTGACCACAGTTGTCTGAGGGAGTAAGATATGTGAATTAGCAAGCCATGTACAAGTGACATCAAAAAAATGCTTGAAATTGCTAATCTGTCATTTAAATATATAGTGTGACCCTTCTCATTCTTGGACAAGTCCCCTCATATTTAGACCTTCTGAAAGCATTTCACTTGTGTCCCACCCCTGACGTGGCATGGATGGCATCCACTGCTTGCTTAAAACTCTTCATAGATTTCCATTTGCACTGGGGTAGGCTTCAAAGTCTTTACACAGCGCACTGTGTCTTGCATAATGAGGCCTCTGCCTGATTCTCCAAACACACACAACCCTTTTCCTGCCTTCACTCAATCTGCTCCTGCTGGAGGGACCTTCCTTCTGTTTCTAGATTCCACCAGTTACTCTCCACCTCAGAGTCTTCCCACAGGCTAAGTCTGTTCCGGGTCCATCTCTCCACACCTGCCCTCACCTCACTCCTTCCACCCATCTCTCCTTAAAGTTTCCTTCTTCCTAGATGCTTTCTCTGATCCCCCAGTTTAAATTCTACTGTCCTACTGTACTCACATTGCACTCAGTACTTTTTCTTCATAACACCTACAGGAGTGTGTCATGATGCATTTATTAGGCTTACTGGTATTTTAATGTCTACTTCCACCGAGCTCTTTGTGAGCAGAAACTGTCTGTGTTGTTCACCTCTGTATGTCTAGTGCCAAGCACACACTGCCTGTTCGTAGAAGGCATCCTATACACATTTCCTTAAAATGTAGGCTGAGGCACGCCTGGGCACCTGGAAGGCTCAGTCGATTAAGTGTTCGACTCTTGATTTAGGCTCAGATCATAATCTCAGGGTCATGAGATTGAGCTTCACGTCTGGCTCCATACTGGGCATGGAGCTTGCTTGAGATTCTCTCTCTATCCCTCTGCCCTACCCCCGACTCACACACACTCTCTCTTAAAAGAATAAAAGTAAAATAAAGGGTGAAGTAGTTAGAAAGGGTATCGAGAACAATATAGAACTTAGCAGGGCCTTAAAGGGTAAAGAGATGCCTCCTTCCCAAATGTGGGGGTAATATTCAAATACTTGGTCAAAGGGTACAAACTGTCAGTGATAAGATGAGTAAGTTCTGAGGATCTAAAGAACAGCATAGTGAATACAGTTGATCACACTGTATTATACACTTGAAATTTAAGAGGGTAGATTTTAAACACCCTCACCACACCAAAATAAAAGGTAATGATGTGAGATGATGGATGTATTAATTAGATTATGGTAAATATTTTACAATGTACATCAAATCATTACGTCGTACATGTGATATACAATTCTGTTTGTCAGTTATGTGTCAGCGAAGTTGGAAAAAGATAAAACAAGGCAAGGTTAACTGTTAAAAAAGAAATCAGACCAAGAAAATGGTGCGGACTAATGAATCATCGAACTTTACATCAGAAACCAGGGATGTACTGTATGGTGACTAACATAATAAAAAAACAATTAAAAAAAAAACTTTTACTTCACTTAAAAAAAAAAGAAAAGAAAGAAAATGGTGCGGGAGCAGTCCTTCAGGCTCCCTGAGGTGCTGGGATAAACCTGTCACTTGCTGGATCATGAGTTCCTGGAGGATGGGCAGGCTGCCAGAATGGGAAGGGTACTGGGGCCCTCGGGACACAAGCTATTTACCTACAAGTACAAACATATTTCAGTATTTTAAAAACTGCTACGGTTCCACAGAAGCACCAGGTTGAATCTCTGTTCTGAGCAGAAGGGAGCTGAGAGCGCTCTAGCAAAGGTGGTGCTGAGATTGAGATGCTTGAAAATTCATGGATGACAAGGAGGCCACCCAGTCGTGTGAAGGTAGACAGGCAGGACTGAGATTGTGGCGCTGTGGCTCTGCCCATGGCAGGCTGAGCTAAGCGTCTGTGACCATGCGAGAAACGTGGAGGTAATAGCAGTATCCCCTCCAAAAGGATCCAATGAGAAAACCATGGGCAATTCCTTCCACCCTGTTTGCTAAGTGGCAGATGTCATTGTTTTAGTAGCAGTGATAATAGTATCACTGTCATCATGGCCATTAGGAAAGGCACTGGACAAAAGAACCTGGGATACAGCTCAGTGCTGCCACTATCTCTGTGACCGTGGACAAGTCAACCACTCTGATCAAAATTCTGAGTATATGAACATGTGAATTTTCTGCGGAACAGACCCGTATTTTTATCAGGTTCTCAAAAAGAGTCAGAATCTACTGATTTTCAGGGTGTCTGGGTGGCTCAGTTGGTTAAGCGTCTGTCCTCAGCTCAGGTCATGATCCTAGCATGCTTTTTTTTTTTTTTTAAGATTTTACTTATTTATTTGCCAGAGAGAGAGAGAGAGAAAGAGCATAAGCAGGGGGAGCAGCAGAGGGAGAGGGAGAAGCAGGCTCCCCACTGAACAAGGAGCTGGATGTGGGACTCGATCCCAAGACCCTGGGATCACGACCTGAGCTGAAGGCAGACACTAAACCACTGAGCCACCCAGGTGCCCCAGTAAATAAAATCTTTAAAAACAAACAAACAAAAAAAACCTACTGATTTTCAAATTCTACATTTTCAAAAGGCTTGCAATTTACTTCCAATATCCAGAAACAAATGGTCTCAGCTGATACTAGGGTAAATGATACCTATTAATCACTATTCTGTTGCCCTTTATTCTAAGGCACACCAAATTTATTTTGTATTTCCCTCAAGAAATATACATTACTTCATTTTTTCGAATGTTGCACTTAATAGTATTACCACAATAATCACAATACATGCTCTTTTCCAAATTTTAAACTTTTATTTCAAATACTTAAACATAAAGTTAACAATAACCATTATATTAATAAGAAGTAAACATATTAAAATATAAAAGTAAGTCTCGAAACACATACTTTGTTTAATTTGAAAACATTGGACATGGAAACACAGGTCACCTGCATCAAATAAATTCCATTGCATCCTGGCACCTGAACTTTCCCTAAAACACAAAAAAAGAAGGCTCTTGGGAGCCATTAAACAAACTTTATGATTACTTGTTAAGAAAACAAAGTGAAGTGCAGTTCTGCACAAAAATCTTACCAAAAATGATTTCCGAGGTATATTTATGTAGATTACTATAGTTAAAGAGAAAAAAAAATAGAACAAAATATCCACCCTTACTTAAAGTCTCTTAACATTAAAAGAATGGACCATCTCTCATACAAAAACCAAAGACACACATGTATCTGCGCTCAAAAATCACCTGCATCACGTGATGATTCCTTCACCCAAACACCACTGGTGCTTACAAACCCTGCCTCCTGGTCGTGTGGCATTTGCATTCGTTTGATGTAACGTGAGACCTACGTACTCAACCAACAAAATCTTTATCTTCATCTATATTTTGTGAAAACAAATGGAGGCAAAACTAAATTCCAGCTCACCTAGAAGGAAAAGACATCTTTTCTCCTGCTCTTGCTTCTCAGTGCATGGTTATGAATCCCAAAGCACTTTTTGACCTCCCCTGGACCACTCCTCTGTTTTCATCAGCCATTATCCCTGGTCCCTGCAGTGTGCCTCCATGGGTTGGCAAGAAAACTTGGAGAATCGGGCTTCACGGGAGGAAAATGCATTGCCCTTCTGAAGTTCCAGTCTGTACTCCAAAAAAAAAAAAAAAAAAAAAAAAAAAAATGCTCCATTCAGTGTGGTGAATTTCCCTCGAGTATGTGACCACATTTACAACGGGCATTATCAAAAATACACTCGAGAATCAAACCAGGCCTTGGATATTGCAATCTCAACAATGTGGGCTAACACAACCATAAGCAGCATTTCTACGTCCTGAAATGTCCGCGGCCAGATGTTCCTGGGGCTTATCAGAATGGGATCTGATGAAGAGATTACTGGGAAGGTTGTGTTATAAATCATGCTGTTCGTCACATGCGTTCAAAATCGTTCCTACAATGCTAGAAAAGGAGGATTTAATATTGGAAAGTATTTTCAGTGCCACCAATCAAGTAACAGAGTAGTAATGGGGGGGGGGATTCTACAAATAGCCAGCACCAGCATGCTTCCGGAAATGAATGATTACATGAATTTAGCTGTTTATTAGTGCAGAAGCATGCTGTAAGGACTAAATGAGAGAAAGCGAAGGGGTGGCACAGAAGCCATTAGTTGGCAAAATACAAAACTCGACATTTTCAAGAAAAAATACAGTTAAAATGCGTATATATTTTTGACGACTAAATTACAAATGTCTTTGTAATTTCTATATATGTTGTATGTAAAAAGCAAGGAAAACGTCTATATTTTTTAATGGAAAATACGGGGCTCAATCCCTGCAAAAGCACCAAATGAGTATCATTTAGGATAATGTCACTGACACACGTTTGACAACTAAATTACACAGCTCTTTGATATACTGTGTATGAACAGTGGCAATTATGGCCAATAAAATCAAAGAAAGAAAAAAAACCTAATTAACACTAACATATCATTATGACTCACTAGCATATAAAATCCCACGCCTGCTCTAAATTGCCAGCAATTGGCAATTCCCAAATTCCTAAGGATGAAGACAATAATTTCCAAATAACCAGAGCCATCAGAGACTTTGGGGGGCTCTTGGTAGCTTTACCATTACTTTCTTCTATCAAAGGGCCCAAAACACAGTAATGACTTATAAAACCCACCCACCCCTGCTCCCAAGAATTATAAACTGCAGTCATTGGTTTGGGATCCTAAACAAATTATGATACTGCCTTATAAAAGAAAAGAGATGGTGGTTAACATTTTTTTTGGTAGAAAGAATATGGAATTTGGAGACAAAAGGCCTGAGTTCGAATTCCAGATTAGACATTTATTATCACTGTAACTTTGGGCAGATTGTATAACCCTCCATCAAGTGGGAATAGTAACAATGTCTACCCTCACAGAGTTGTTGTGCGGCAAAAAAACGAGGCAAAATGAATGCAAAAATATTTAGAAATGGGAAAAAAAAACACTCTACAAATGTTAACTCTTCCTCTGCGCTATGAACAGGCTTCGTCTACACTTAGCAGGTGCAAAAAGTACAAAGGTATCCTGCTACAAAAATCTGAATACACTGAGGGGCACCTGGGTGGCTCAGTCATTAAGTGTCTGCTTTTGGCTCAGGGCGTGATCCCGGATCCCTGGGATCGAGCCCCGCATCAGGCTCCTCCACTGGGAGCCTGCTTCTTCCTCTCCCACTCCCCCTGCTTGTGTTCCCTCTCTCGCTGGCTGTCTCTCTGTCAAATAAATAAATAAAATCTTAAAAAAAAAAAAAAGAATGGCTTTTAAAAAAAAAATCTGAATACACTGAAAGTAAACTGATCTTAACAGAAAGAGTAACACATTGCAGAGGGAAAGACTCCATGAAATCTGGATTTAGTGAAAGTGACCCAGGTTTCATATGGAGAAAATCTGGCAGAAAGTTTCAGTATGACATTAAATCTGTTTTTACACAGTGAATAAACCCAGATCTTAAAAGCCTCTGTGGCTTCGAGATTCTATAGAAAAGCATTGGCGACGCTAAATTCATTGAAATTAAAAAGTAAAAATAAAAATCATACTTGGCTACTGATAGCTAAGTAAAAATGTATTAGCAGAAGACTTAATAAATAACTGTAGATAGCAGTTTTATTCTTCCAACTTTATTACTGAAAAATTCATAGTTGCAGATGACCTCCTAACCTCTTAAGTTCACTCCATGGTGACATCACTGAAACCCAGACGAGGGCTGATTTTCCAAAATTTTCCTGGATGTAGGGGATTTCTGCATAAATGTACCAAATAAGAAAATGCATTGAGAGCACTCTGTGAAGGTCATCATCCCATACAAGTGTGTAAGATGTTATTATTCGAGAAATCTGAAAAGCTTTGAAAGGTTTTTGAATCTTGTGGCATAAGCCCAGATCTGTGAAATTTACAAAATAAAAATATTCTACAGAAATGATATAAAAAACATGTATATCTCAATATAAAGAATAAAAAATTGAAGGGGTGGGGAATGGAAACCACGAGACAAATTCCTCTCCCGGCTTCCCGGGCTGCTCTTGGACAACCTTGGTTTTGATTTTTCATGTCGCTCAGTCACACACAATGTACATCTTTGTTCATCTCTAGTCCCCTGCAGTTACTCCTGTTCTGAGTTAGTGAGCTTTCAAATAACTGATTTCTCCTGTTGCTTTTCTGAACTCCCTAAACGGCTCCAGCAATCAGCTCATCAGTTATCCATTCCTGACATGGATTCAGCACCGCCGGCCTCTCCCATCTAGCGCTGCTTGGGGGGGGGGGGCGAAACCCCACACCCAGGAATGAAGGGCGCGAGGAGGCCTCAGTGCAACCCAGAGGAAAACTGATTTGCAAAACCAACTCAAAAGCGGCTGCCCTCCTTAGAATTCCATCGAATCTTGAGTTTCTGGACAGTCCTCTAGGCCTAACGGGTCCCCTATGCCTGACTGCGAGCTCAAGGTAAACCCAGAGTTTTTATACGCGTTATGAGCATTCATGAACTTCTGCAGGTATTTGGAGGTATAGAGCCAGTGGTGTTTTAAGACATCCTCCATCTCATAGCATTTGGACTGCCTGGCATTCATTTTTCGGAAGCGCCTGAATAGTTTGTTGCCAGACTCATTTCCCTCACTCGCCCACGCCCCAATGGAGCCATCTCTCTCAATAATTTCAGGGACGTGTGCCAGGGTTTTGTGAAAATAATTGGTGATTTTGCCCTCGTATCTATACTTGAACTTGGTAGAGAGGAGCTCAGCAAAACGCTGTGAATTGAAGCTATACTGGCAGAGGGATTCTGGGCACTCTTTCGCAGGACACGACGATCGCCATACAGGCTTCATCTTCAGGTAAAGGTCCATCAGCTCTCTCAGAGCCTCGTGCCTCTCCTCAGAGGGAATTAATTCACACACTGCTTCAACCGTCTCTTTGGTCATGAGCTTCCTGGCAAAGTTGCCATTCATCCTCATGATCGGCTTGAGGTTCATCTTCTTCCTGAGATGCTTGTCCAACGTAGCCTGCCATCTTTTCCTTTCCTCTTTGGAGGCATTGGGATTCTTATACACCTCCCCTATCTCTAGCTGGAAAATCTTGTAGAACTCGGCCGCATTGCCAATGTCGCAGTGGAGTGCATCTATGGAAGGGACTGTCTCGATGAAAGGTTTCGATGAGACCCCCTTCACCCGATCCCGCAGTTCGTCCACAGACTCGTGGTACGGGTTGGAACGCCAGACCTCATAGCGCTCCAGGTTCTCAGAGTGGCTTCTGGTGATGGAGTGGAAGACAAGATTTTGAGAGGCTTCCAAGCGGGTGGCATCACAAAGGGTACAAATGTATACTGAGCCAGAAGCCTCGAGGCCTTCGACTTCCCGGACGAGTTTCTCATCATAGCCGGTGCCCCTGAAGATGAACTTGAAAGTCCGAAGGATGCCTCCCATCTCAAGCATTAATTGGCTGCTCTTCATGGCCTCCCTCTCAGCAATGAGAGGGCTCAGGATGGCCGTCAGGGTCTCATGGTCAGACTCATCTGCCAGCATGAGACACAGAGGCTTACAACACAGTTCAGAGTTAGGTTTGACTTCTTCGAACACCTTCACATTTTCTGAGCCACGTGCTATGGTAATTTTCATGACCGTGAATGAAAACCGAACTGCCTTTTCTGGAACTGCGGGCCCGCTCCCGTGCTTCTCGCTCACATCTCCCATTCCGTCGCAAGACTCCTTCACCACGACGGTAAAGGGGCCATTCAGGTAGTCATCAAGGTCTTGGGCTCTCATGCCTTCCAGGATGTCTTCTTCCATGTCCATCAGAGCAGACACCAAAGCCGAATCGTAGCGGAACCGCTTCGCAATGGTGTCCACGGGGTAATCGTCCACAGAGGAGGACAGCCCAGACAGGCCATCAATAATGCCCACGTCAGTGCTGGAGGACACGTTCTTCAGAGGGGGCTGCCACTCAAAGGGGTGGTAGCCTGGCAGGAGGACCTTCTCGGCATTCCGAAGCGCATGCAAAGGCTGGAAAATCTGCCTCCCGGTGATGGCTTTCACAGTCCTGTACATCTTGTGGTACTGACTGCAGCTGAGGAAGGTGTTGACACGGATGGCCAAGCAAACAGCTGGCTGCAGCCCAGAGCCCCGCCCCTGCATGATGGCCTCCAGCTCATCCGCTTGTCTGTGCTCATTTCTCGCCCTCAGCGCCAGCAGGAACAAGGTCAGACACACAGCTTTCACATCTCCACCTTCTTCTTTGTCAGCGAAAGCCTTGACTTGCAGCTTGAGCTCCCTCAGGCGGTGCTTCTGAGCCCTCCGGGTCAAGGAGAGGAGATGCTGGCGGGGCCGACCCCCTTTGTTAATATGCACAAAAGTCTCTTTGGATTCCTTGTGGCTCGAGACGTGGTGATTATACTTTTCCAAGCTGACCTCCTCATTGCACTCTTTGGCTGGACATTTCACCATCAGGGAATTCAAGATGCTCAGAAAGGACTTCACTGGACTCTCCAGGTCAGTAGGGAAGCAGGGATACTGGCAACAGGGACAATAGCTGCCCATGACTTTGAGGCATCTGAGAATGCAGATCCTGCAAAACACGTGCTTACAGGTGGTCTCCACAGGGTCAGCCAGAATGTGTTCACAAATCTGGCAGGAGATGGATTTCACAAAGTGTGCTGGGAAGTCCACTGCAAGAAGGGTGGTACTAAGATGTATATTACCGCAGCTGGAAATCTTCTTCATCACTTCTTTGGTGCTAATCCTGGCCTGAGCTCTTCTCTTGTGCCGACGGGCTCTTCTCGCTCGGTCAACCACGGTTTTGAGTTTTTTGCTGAGCTGCACGTTTGGCTGATGACTCTTCCTCTTGCGTCCCTGGTGGGCAGTGTGGCAAATGTCACAGGAGGGTGTGTGGGGGTGCCACTCCATGGTTGCATTCCTTGGGAAGTAAACCTCACGTGGGGCGCTGCTAAACTTCCTGTACATGATGCTCCAGCACTTATGGCAGAACTCAGTGGGGTGGATGGAGTCCACATCTGCTTTCACATCAATCCGGAAGACCTTGGCAATAAGGTCTGGCCAGGAAGTGGCTCTCTTTTCCTTCTTCCGTAAAAGGACTTGGGTTTTACCATCGACAGGCCCGTGGACTGGATATCTCCTATTGTGCCCATCAGTTTTAAAAGAATTCCCACAGATACGGCAGAGATGTCGAAGGTTGGCTTGGTGGATTGCTTTGTCTCTTGTTTTCCCATCATCATGGGATTTCTTCAGAAACTTAGGGTGAGTTTTTAATGCTGGTTGACTCAGAGCTGGCTTCTGACCATCAGCCTGGTCTGGGACTGCTGGAGATTGCTCCAGAGAGGGTTTCCCCTCAGAGGAAACTTTCTTTTCTACTTGAGCTGCTTCAGGTGCCTTTTCAAAAGATCGCACCCTGAATAGTTTAAATTTCCATTCTGAAAATTTAATATGTGGGTGCTGAATTTCATCTGGGGCAGGAGTGAGTCCCAGGGTGGGTGGCAAAGAGACAGCCATGCTGGCTGAGATCCCTGAGAACAATGAAAAAAAAGTCAGATTAAGAAAAGAATTCAATATCCCACTGATGCATCTTGGAAGGAATACAAATTAATACATTCAATTATTCATTCATTCATTGATCCAAAAAGTTATTTATTAAACCTCCTATTTTAATATACTCCGTTAGGTGCTGAGCATACAGCAGAGAATAGTCATTTCCCGGCTTTGACCGTGTACACAGTCATCTATACCAACATGCACCACAATGGTTCATTTTACGTATTTATGTATGACCTTACTTTCTTTCCACCAAAACCTTAAGGTCCTTGGGGACAGAATCTTTGAGTGATTCATTTCTATCTCTCCAACATTCCTAGTACACATTAGGGCTGAATAGTAATTTGCTGAGTAAATCCAAGGAAAAAGTGGCTAGTGAAACCACAGAAAAGTCATATTTTCTGCATTGTATTAGCCTCATTGCACTAGCTGGACAATATATTTCTAGCTTTTTAAAGCAGTCTCCCGGGAGCTTGGTTGTTTATTTCTTACAAGCGGGTCATAAAGGAATGATAAAGCTACAAACCCAAAGAAACTAATTACTCACTACTTGAAAGGATGAAGTGAATTTTGAGGCTTTATGAATGCTAACTAATAATAAGTATCATGGATAGTAATTATGCTTACAATTTTAATTAGTGAACACTGCTGTAAATTACAAGGCTGTGTCTACATTAGAAACAAAACACCACAGAGCTCTTTAAACCTGCAACAAACTGTATTATGAACATACAAAGATTCCAAAGGACTTTTAAGATGAAAAATTCGAGTAGTTTCAGATAAAAATCACACAGGCCATCCTGGAAGTCATTACTGGACAATGGTCATTAGCTTTATAGTCTGTAATAAGAGGAGGTAGGAGTAATATTTTTCTTCTGATAAAAAATATTAGCAATTGCATAGGCCAGGAAACCCTACCAATCTGGGTAGTGAGGCAGAATAAAAATCTGCAAATGCCATTGGGGTCCTCTCCAGATCCAATTAGCCCAATATTTTCAAAATTCCTTAGCACACATCACTGGAAAAACAACAACTGTGTTTCAACCCATTATTTAGCTCTCCCAAATTTGCCAGGGTTAACACTCTTGACCCACAAATTATGTCAAGCAACCTTTTCCCCCCTCTATTACTTAACTAACCAGATTGGGGTGGCACAGTCAGTTGGACGTCCGACTCTTGGTTTTAGTTCAGGTCATGATCTCAGGATCGTGGGATCGAGCCCCACATCAGGCTTTGTGCTCAGCGGGGAGTCTGCTTGAGATTCTCTCTCTCCCTCTGCCCCTCCCCCCATGTTCTCTCTTACTCTAAATAAATAAATAAATAAATAAATAAAATCTTTTTAAAAATTAACTAACCAGCTTGATGATATTTTTACACAGTCATGTGGTCGTGGAGAATAATCCTCAGATGAATAGCTGGGGTGGGGTGGGGTTAGGGGGGAAGGAGAAGCAAGGGCCAATTCTGACTGCTGCTACCAAAGTTTCTTTTTGAGTCATCCCTGTAAACTACTGAAGTTTGTCCCATCTTGCATCCTCTAGGCTTCAGAGGCTGACGTTCTTCGTGAAAACTAAAAGCCAATTTCCAAAGCATGGTTAAAAAGGAAATCCTGTTACATTGTTCTATATGCAGGACTGTGTGAGATCTAAACAATTTCGACCTTCTCAAAGGTCTCATTAACCTCAAAAGTATTTCAACTGCCACCCAGAAAACACCTCAGCGTTGCTTAGGGTTCAGTTATGTTCCTAAATTTTGTCCTGCGTCAGGTGTGAAGGCCTCCCAGGTCTCCCCTGCCCCATTGGCTGGAACTCCTTCCCAAATGCCTTTTCATGCCATTAGATTTTTCCTACCCAGTCTTTTTCTAACATGCTTGTTCTCTGGACTTCCAAGATAATATTTTGAGTTTTTATTTTTAAACACTGCATCACCATCTCTGGAGCCAAATAATGAACTTCCTCAATGAGTAAGTCAACCACAGGCATGTTGGAGGGATCTCTAGAACTATCTCCCCTCCTTACCCACTACCCTCTTGACTCCCACTGGCTTGAAATGTTATGTCAAAATCTGCCAAAATGCATTTATTTAAATACTCCCAGAGAAAGCATACCATCACCAACCAATTATGAGCCACTGACATCCAAATTAAATGTATTTGTTGTTTTGTTTTCAACACAACTGCTAAAACTTTATCCAAACTAGAAGCAAGAAGGGAGTAGAAGGGATGCATTATTCTTCTTGCTTCGAGGGGAATATACACCAAGATGCTAATCGTGGTTATCTGTGGATGCTATAGATTTTTTTTTAAAGATTTTATTTTTAAGTAATCTCTACACCCAACATGGGGCTTGAACTTACAACCCCAAGATCAAAAGTCACATGCTCTACCAACTGAGCCAGCCAGGCACCCCAACTATAGATGTTTTATATTTTTCATCCTTACCTCTGATTTCTACTTCTTCTGAAATAAACCTGTATTACTTTTAGAAGATAGAACTTTTAATAATTAGATCTAATGAGGCATATTTTATCTATCTGGTTAACAAAGATTAAAAATATTATTACTCAGCATTAATGAAGGTATGGGGAAATGCAAGTATCTTCATACATTGCATGATGAGTATAAATTGATATAATATCTCTAGTGAACAATTTAGCAATGTCTTTTAAAAGTTTAACTATATCTTATCTTTGGTGCAATCAACTTGCTTTTAGGAAGTTATTCTACAGAAACATTCCCACAGGTTATTTCTTCTGTGGAAATAAACATTCCATAGGCTATTCCCACAGTGACTATTTCATATAGAGAGACTGAGACATAGAAAGAGATTTGTTTTTAAAAAAATGTTTGTTACTTTAAAAAAACAGGAAATAGCATAAGTTATCACCAATAGGGCATTATTATATAAACTATGGTCCAGCTATACAATGGAAAACAACACAGACATTTAACATCTCCATACGCATTAATGCATATGTGTGATTTCTATATGCATCAATGATGCAGAAAGATACCCACATGACAAAGCAGAAGACAGGACAACAATAGCTAAGAGGATTCCATTTATGCACACTTGCTCACACCTAGAAGTACACACATTCTGGGAGGATACACACTAAAATCTTAATAATGTTTACTTTCCAGAAATAGAATTAACCCTAGCGAGAATGTCTCTTTAAATTTCCTGTTTTATTCTTTCTTACATCATTTTAATTTTTCACCACAAACGTATTATTTTTTTAATTTTGTAATCAATCTACTTTAAGAAAAAATGTTTTAAAGACTAGATTTATATATATCCATTGTCACTTTTCTTTATTTCTTCTTTAATCTTCCCACAAGTTTTAAGACCTGGCTAAGCCTCAAATCTGGTCAGCAACCTCATTTTTCTTTTCTGGTAAACATGTAGAAAGGGAACGAAAATATAGACCTATAGAGAGCATGAAGTGGGGATTATGTAAGTGTTATCGTGTGGTCATTGTGTGACTCTCGGGAATCTTACAAATGCCTGATCTCTCTTCTAACAAAAGGTCTCAGCAGCAGACCAGCCTCACTTGCCGGCTCAGCCCTGTTCCCATGAGGCACTGCCATCTCAGTGCGGCCATCACCTGCCATCACAGCTGCGGGGCCTTTGTTAACACAGAGCACGGATTCATTTGCACAAACCAGGGTGGGATGGCTTGGCCCGGGGAGAAGCTACAGTTTGGTGAGCGCATGACTAGTTACTTCAGGAGGCTGAGCCACAAGCAGGAACACCTCCCACTTCCAGCCCAGCCCCCACCCTACACACACCTGCATCCTAGCACTTGACCCACAATCTCCCCTTTTCACACCTTCCACTTGGTCTGTATACAAAGTCCAAGTGACCACTGCGCGCCCAAGTGTGATCCCTCGTTGTCGCCCCTATCCCACTCGTGCATCCATCCATTCACTCCATAAATACTATTCTCTACTTTGTGCCAAACACCATCATCAAAAAGTTGACAGCATCAGCAGCCTTTCTATAAGTCTCAGGCATCCACGAAATGACCCTAAGATGCTTTCCCTTCCTCCAGGCAACTTCTTGCTTGAACTACTTCAGAAAGAGAAGGGCACTGTCGCAAGCCCTGGTCCGGAATCCCATTTCAAGAACATAATCTCTGTGTAGAGTCTCTACAGTGGCAATTCTCAAAATGACTATGTATCAGAATCACTGGGGAGCTTGTGTTTAAAAAAAAATAATGCAGTTCATCCAGTTCCAAAGATTCTGGATCAGTTTATCTAGGATGGAGTCCAGAAACTGCATTCGGTAAACATTGCAGGGATCCTGCTATGAGTAGCCCACGGTTACACTTTGAGAAAAGCCGGTGTCCTACCTACTCCAACAGAGTTCAGGAAATTGCTGGCAATTGCTGGCAATACCTGGGAATACCTGGGAAACTACATTTCCTCCCACCCTGGAATTCGTTTGCCGATTTATTTATCATGCCAGACAAGCACAGCATTTCTTTCCATGGGTCACACCTTTCCCTCTGATAATTTATTTACTCATTCATTCGAAAAGCACTCCTTAAAGGTTTCCTCTGCCCACAATATTCATTTACAGCAATTTGGATATCTGTATCTTCTCTAGGAACCTACACTGTCTTCCTAAACTTAGCTTCTTACTCCTTTCCAATTTTTATACATTAGAAAGAAAAATCAAATTGTTGTCAGCCTCCTTAGATCCCTCCCCTCATTCCCTACAAGGAAAAAAAGCCCAAGTCCCTCTGATTAGAAACATAAAAATGTAATAAATATTGTGGCTCAGGGCATGAAAGTTACGAGTGTTACCTTGCTCAGCAGGGCTGCCTGGCCAAAGTGTTGGGATGTCTGTAATTCGGTTGGTATTACTTGCTAAGCAAAGAGAAGGCAAAGTGTGTTCTCTTCCCCCTCTTTGCTCTCTGGTCCCCCGGCGCAGACTGCTGCATTATTTATCAGCTCCCACTGTCCTTCCCAGCCTCCCCCACCACAGAGGGCTAACCACACAAGCTAGCAGCCAATCAGAGGCCAGGAGCCCCCAGCTCCAGCTGGCACCTGGCTCTTCAGGAAGCTTAGCCAGGGGACCTGAGGGTCACGGGTGCATGCTGGAGCATTGCCAGACCTGCCAGCTCACTCCCCAAGACTGTTTGGGTTGGAAATGAACTTGTCAACATAAGCTCTGGCTTCTACTAAAAGATTCTATAGCTCTGTGCCTCAGTTTCCTCATCTGTAAGATAGAAACGCTAGTAGCATATACCTCAGAGTCAGTGAGATTATACAGTGAGAGTTATCACAGGAAAATACGGGGAACGGTGTCGGCCCTTAGCAGATACTCATCAAATAACTAACATATTTTTATTATTATTTGGAAATAGTGTCCAAACCCATCCCAGATTCCTCCTACCTGGTCAATTCTCAGTCAGGGAAGGTTGTGCTCCTTGCAACAACACTGGGTTTGAACATGACTAGTGTTTTGAAGTCAACAGGCCTGGATCTGAATCTTGCCTCAGGTCTTCAATATATTACTTAAATTTGGGGAGCCAGAATCTCCTCATCTACAAAATTGGATTGATCATTTGTGCCCCGAGCAATAGGTCAGGCTTCTAAGTGCTTTACATATTATTTAATCATCCCAACAATCTATACATTTGACATTATTATCTCCAAAGAGAAGCAATACAAGTTTAGAGCAATGGAGAACCTATCCGTAGTGACACCGCCACTAACTGGTCAATGTGGGCTCCTTAACCACTCCACTCCACTGTAAAAGAATATTGAAAGCCAATTTGTGGTCGTAGTGGGAGATGACTCAAGAGTATACTTCTGTATACTTAGTACCATCTCTGTTTCAAACCCCATTCATATTTCTTAGGACAGCTTGATCCCCAAAGTACCTCTCTGTCCAGCTAATACGTGAGGGATCCTCTATATTCTCATTTGATTCTTAGCAAAAACTGTCAAAGAGGCAGGTGCAAGGATTTCTCTGTGCTGTGCTGCCCTCATAAGACATTCCTCTTCTATCTCCACTATTTTGCACTTGGGCCTTTCTAACTGCATCACTAGTCCTGGGGACACAGCTCCTGCTCGCTAAGCTAAAGACAGAACAGAAGCCATTGAGATTAGACCTGAAAGGCTAAGCAAACAGGGTCAGTGGGTCACCCTTCATGCCCAAACCAGAGTTGGAAAATTTCACTAAGCTCAAAAATTCATAAATGGAACCCTTTTCAATTTTTCTTAGGGAAGTTAGATGTTCACAGAGACTCATCAAAGAATATACACCAGGCCGGAGGGGCCAGGGGCAGAGGTCCAGCTAGCCAGAGAGCTTTGTCTTTTTTTTTTTTTTAACCATATTTATCATAGATTTTTGTATCATCTAATTCTTTATCAGTCATGTGTTACCTTTAAAATAGAAAAAAAACCATGAAATTTACAGATAAATAAAAGTACTATTAATGAATTTTAAATGAGGCAAAACAAAATACTGGGTGCATATGAAGATATACTCTTCTAATATTTTTTTTATAAAAGTCTAGATTTGTATATATCAGATTCTTCAAGGGCAGGATTTCCAATATTTCCTTGTTCTTCCCCATGACACCTGGGGCCTTTTTCCCATCCATGTTGAAAACGTGTCACTGTCACCTGTCCTCTGCCGAGAATTAAGACCTCCCGTGGATTATCAGGAAAAACCAGCTGAGCCATGAATTCTTGTCCCTTTTCCTGGCTACTAAAATTCTACCCACCATTCTTGCTCCAGATCTTTCCCACATGACAAACCCCACCCGGAGCAAACTTGGACTTCCATCATAAAACAGCAAAGTCAGAGCTGCCTAGGATGACACGTTGTTCCAAGCAAATTAAAAATAAAACACTGCTGACAGATCTTGGCCAAATTTAGCAGGAGGAAAAGCATGAAAAGGCCAAACTGGCGTTTGGACGATTCGATGCCAGTTGCCAGCCTTGAGCGCCACACTCCCAGCTGAGCGATTAGCTGTGATTTATCCTGAAGTGTCCACAGGCCCCGCACTGGCCTGGCTCCTTCTGGGCATGCGCACCTGGCAGGCTGTCCCTCCTCTCCCCAGCCGCTCCATCCGAGCCCCCAACTCTGCTTAGCAAGTTGCCTACACTCATTCCCCTTGGCTCTCTGCAGGCCTTTTTAAGAGAACTTTTCAAATTCAATTTCTCCCCAGACAGCCATGAGCTCCAGTTGCTGGTATCAATCAGTATCTACTCCTGCAGCCGCGGTCTGAGTGTGCGAACGTGGTATTTTGCGCTCTTACCATAATCCAGCAGATGCTATTTACTGACATCGTGATTACATACATAAGCTTGTATCTATGTATCTCCAGCTTGCAAAACTCCTGCCTCCTAACATCACCGACTCGAATGCCAGCGCTAAAAGGGAACTTGGAGGTTATCTGACCCAATGAACACACCTTATAGGTGAGAAACAGTCCCCCAAGGGCAGTGTCCTGCTCAATGTCACAGGAGGGAATTAGTAGCAGAAATAGCATTACAAAGCAGGTCTCTAGGATCCCAAGACAAGATTCTCCCCACTATGCTGGAAAGGGAGCATCCCTCCCTCTCCCGCCCCCATGCCATCTGGCTTCCCTTAGCCTGGAAAGGAACTTGAGTTGGCAAAGAAGCAGAAGCTTAATAGGTCACTACTAGAAGACAGCCTTCAGTGATCATGCGAACTTGCCCCAGCACTGGGAGCAGAGAGCCGGCCACTCTACGTGCTCTTTCCTCCCCCACTTCCCCAGTCTTGAAATTGCTTTCTAATTAACTCAACGTGGATTATCCCTGTTAGTAAATTTTCTAATGTGTTATTAATTGCTCTAAACGTCAGCTGCAGCTTATTCTCCACAAATTCAGGAGTGCCGCAGAAGGCTTGCTGATGTTAGTGAGGTTGTTTCTAAACAGATACTGCCATCGTGTGGGCGAAAGAATCTCTCAGGAAAAGCCATTCATGAGACGAAAGTCTCTTGAAGTTGGATCCATGAACTGGTTTCAGGGGTCATTAAGTTTGGTTCTCTTCTCTCCACCACTTATCCCAGCTTCTATCCTCCCTAACCTTCCCCTCTGCCATCACCGACCTCTGTAGGAATCCCCCATAATTCCTACAGACGAGGAAACAATGCCAAAAGCGTAGGGGATCAAAGCAACTTACTCAAGACCCCACACCTAGTTAACTGCAGCCTTCCGCTGAAGCCCAGGGTCCAACGTGAAACTCACCACAGCTAACCGTCCTCAGAATATATGTAACAAATACCTTCTCCTCACTCCTCAAGCAAGTGAAGACATGAAGACTGTGTCCTCAGGAGGGAGTCTGAGAAACTGAGAAGTGATGTCCAGTGTTTAGGACTCTACTAGACATCCTTTCTAATTTGCAGGCATCCATCCCATCTTCAAGCCCCAAATATAGGAAGTGGTTTCTTTCCTCCTTGTCCTATTTAGCTGTAAGGGTCTAAGAAATAGTTCACACATCAGTGTAGGATGAATTTGATTGAAATTTCTTAAAGCTAGAATTCAGGTTTGTGGAATGAGCTTTCTCAGCCTAGAGTAAACATAATAGCCTGAAATGAGTCCTTGCAGGACATCAAAAGACAATTTTACAAAAAGCCACACTGGGCAACAAAAAGTTCTACAATTTGGGGGTTCCCAAAATTTCACAATAATTTTTGGAGGGTGAGAAAAAGACACTTTTAAACAAAGGGACTTTAACTGCAATTTAATTTAATTTAATTTAACTGTGTTTCTGTCTAATAGTTGCTATGTGGCTTGATTTTTGATATAATGAAAACAATTCCTATGTTTTTAATAAGTGTTAAATAAAAACTATGTTCTTTTCAATTTATGAATAGTGGTTCTAGAGAGAGATGGAAAGGTAGAATCAACTCTTAATTATTTCTGTACAAAAAATCTGTCATTGAATTGTCTGTAATATGTTTCCAAAAAAAAAAAAGTTTATAATTTACTATGTGATTTAAATGTTTATCTTGTTATACATTTTTCCTGGGACATCCCTCCCACTCAAACAAAGAGCACAATTTCCAAAAGCAAGTAAAATCCCAGTTTGGCATTATCACCATAGAAAAGAGAAATGTTTGCATCTTTATTTCCTCATCTAGGGATGGTTATTAGTAGTAAAAACTTACTTCATTATGTAAGTTTCTGTAAAGACCAATCTGGATTCTACTTTTTCCTGTCTTCATGTCAATCTTTAAAAATGACTTTGCTTTGTGACAAGAAGGTGGGGGGGGGGACTAGCTGAGTTGAGCTTTAGTTGAGATTTGCTGTCCTTTATACTTCTGGCAAAAAAGAATATACCATCATTCTCCTCCAACCACCCTTAACATTTCCTATCTCTTTCAATACCCCTCACCCTCCCCAAAAAACACCAACCTTAATAAAAACCCATGATTATCTTTCACTAGCATGGATTACATATATTTGACCAAAAAAAAAAAAATGATCTTAGCAACATGACATCATGAAGTATTCTCAGATCTCCTGAGTCTTTTTGGGCTCCTGTGTTTCTCATCACCGACAAACCATTATATAGAAACTCCGTGTAAGATCCCAGGAATCAACTCCAGGTTCAATGGCCTTTTGGCAACCTGGACGCATGACTCCCTTTCTCCAACAAAGCTATTTCTCCTTGGCGACAATCAGTAATGGTAACGATAGTGTTAAAATAATTTGTGGTTTATACCTGTTGCTGAAGGTAAGTGTTATGGGCTGACTTGTGTCTCCCAAAATTCACATGATGAAATCATAACTCCCTGTACCTCAAAATGTGACTGTATTTAGAGAGAGAGACTTTAAAGAGATGATTAAGATAAATGAAGTCGTTGGGGTGGGCCCTAATCCAATCTGACTGATGTCCTTTCAAGAAGAAATGAGGACACATCTAGAGATGCACAAGCACAGAAGACGATGTGAGGACATGAAGAGAAGGTGGCCATCAACAAGCCAAAGAAACTAAACTGAAACATCTTAGTCTCTGACCTCTAGCCTCCATCTTAGTCTCTGACCTCTAGCCTCCTTAGTCTCCAGACCTGTGAGAAAATAAATTTCTGTTGTTTAAGCCACCCACTCTGTATTTGGTTATGGAAGCCCAAGCTGGATCCCAAGTGTGGATCAAGTCTCTCACCCTGGACACGTCTCTTATCCACCTACCCAAGGAGGAGGAAGCTCTTTAGATGGTCAAGTCTGAGGATACTCATTAGGCTTCAGTCTTCATAAGCAAATATGGTTATTATGGCCATTATTATCTGTATGGTGTTGGGCTGTGGTACTGGGTACTGCAGACTTTGGACTGACACAAACTTGAGTTTAAATTCAAGACCCAACTCTTGCACGCTATGTGATCTTGGGCACATTTCTTAACCTCTCTGACTCTATTTCCTTATTTGAAAATGGGAGTAATAGTAGTTTCTGGTGGGGTCCCTGTGTGGCTCAGTTGGTTAAGCATCTGCCTTTGGCTCAGGTCATGATCTCAGGGTCCTTGGATTGCATCCCACATGTGGCTCTCTGGTCGGCAGGGAGTCTGCTTCTCCCTCTCACTCTCCGTCTATTCTCGTTCTCTCTCTCTCTCTCAAATAAATAAATAAATACATAAATATTATTTAAAAAAAATAGTAGTATCTGGTAATATTCTTAGGAGAATTAAATGGGCTAATGCATGTAGGAGGCTTAGCACTCAGCTAAACACAAAGTTGCCTGAAGAACTCCCCATCTTCCCCCAAAACCCTCTCTCCTAACGGTCTTTTTCATCTTCTTTAAAGGCAACTAACTCCCTAGTTCAAGGGACACTCCTAAAGTCGTCCTTCATTTATCTTTCTCTAAATCCTCACATCCAATCAGACAACAAATTCTGGTCCTACTAAATTACAAGTCAGATCTTTTTACTTCTCTGATCAGTACCCTACTGTAGTTCCCCATCTTGGTTAGAGTCAAAGTTGAAGACTTCACAAGGACAAACAAAGAGTATTACTTCTTCCACCCACTTACTACCGCCACACTGACCGTTGTGCTGGTCCTTAAAAAGTCTATATATCCTTCTGCTTGCTATCCTCTCTGCCTGAAATATTCCACTAGACACTGCCGTATTAGACAGGGCTCTCCAGAGAAACACAACCAATAGGAGAGAGCTCTAGTCTAGTGATCTAGGAGAGGAATTTATTATGAGGAAGTAGCTCATATGATTATGGAGGCTGAGCAGTCCCATGATCTGCCATTTGTAAGCTAGGACCCAGGCCAGCTAGTGGTGCAAGACCCAGGCTAAGGGCGGGAGAAGACTGACGTCCCAGCTGGAACAGTCAGGCAGAGAGAGAGAGAGAGGGAGAGAGAGAATTCTCCCTTCCTCCACCTTTTTGATCTATTTAGGCGTTCAACAATGATGATGCCCATCCACACTGAAGAGGACAAACTGCTTCACTCCGCCTACTGATTCAAACGCTAATATTGTCCAGAAACATCCTCACAGACACAGCTAGAAATAGTGGTTAGCCAAATATCCGAGCACTTTGGATCCAGTCAAGTTGACACATAAAAGTAACCATCACAGCTGCCTCTGACTTCTAAGAACATGCAGTCTGATGTGGAATTAAAATAAACAAATCTAGAGTAGTTGGTAGGGTGGAGAGGGATAATGAGATTATGAATCAAGAGTCAAAAGATGTGAGATATATTTTCTGCTCTGTCACTATGTAGCTCTGTGACCTTGAACCATTCATATGACCACACTGGAGTGACATTTTCTGTTTAGCCTTTTGTAAAAATGGGTAACACCGACTTTCCAGAATGCTTATGAGGATTAAATAATTAGAGGAAAATGCCTGACTCAGAGTCTGATGCTATATAGGCATTTAATAGCCATTAGGGGCTATATGGGTGTACTGGAGGAATATGCACCCCCTAAAAAATCTGAATAAATTTGTTTTCTTAGAGTTATTCTATAAAATCAATCCGCGACAAATCAGAACAAAGATGTGAAAAGTCATATCAAGAGGAGAAAATGCAATAGTTTCCAGGCCGAACAAAACCTGAGGACAGATATTAAAATATGAAAAGAATTTGTTAACCAAAGTGAGCTGGTTGGTCATTGTTATGAGCTAAATTGTGTCACCTCAAAATTCATATGTTGAATTCCTAATGCCTAGTACATCAGAATGTGACTGTATTTGAAGATAGAGTCTTTAAAGAGATAATTAAATTAAAACATGGTCATAATCCAAATGTACTGGTGTCCTTATAAGAAAAGATGAAGACACAGACACACACAGAAGAAAGCCCATGTGAAGGCACAGGGAGAAGATGACCATGTACCACACAAGGAGAGACACACTGGTGTTTAAGCCACTCAGCCCATAGTGCTTAGTTATGGTAGCACTAGAAAATTAATACAGTCATCAATGGAAACTTAGAAAGTTGAAGTCAGAAAGACCTACAGATATACACATATATTCACCAAACAAAGAGGGCTATCAACCCCCAAAATGCCAGCTTCCTATCACTGGGGTGTGTGTAGCTTGAAGAACACCTCAAGCTACCATTGCCTGAAATCATTGCCCTTTTGAATAATCCCACTAAATCCTTTTGGTCTGGTTGGATTTTCAGCAAGCAACATTCTGACTATAATTTGATTTTCTCTAAGAAAGTTGATGTCAGTTCTTTTCTGTCTGTCCAACTGAGGCCAGCCCCTTCCCCACTTACAGTGACTCTACCATGGTGGTCAGTCTCACAGCCTTGCCTTTCTCACTGAGCCAAGGGCAGCTCCAATCAAATTTCCCACTCCCTTAGATACAGTGACTGGCCAGAGTTAGTTACATGACCCTCACAGGCAGAGTCTTTCTGGGAGATTGGTATGAACAATTGAGAGAGAAGGATCACCCTCCTCTCTCCAAGATTGTGGACTCAAAGGATTTCGTAAGTTGGTAGCTGCTAAGGCCATCATGTTACCGTATGACAAAATCTATATGGGAATGAAATCCAAGTGGGCAGGAGAAGGAGAGAAGCAGTAAGAAAGAACTGATGACATCATTTAAACTCTTGGATCCAACTATTTCCGAAATAAGCTTCAACCTCATAGGCTTGTCCATTATAAAAGCCAAGAGATTCCATTTTCTCCTTAAGCTAGGTTGATTTGGATTTCTGTCCGACAAAACCATAACGAGTCCTGATCTTTTCTTCTGCCATTGTGAATCTTCTAAGAAACCATGGCTTTCCGGTAATCTGGGATAACATCATAAGCTTAATTTAATGAGTGAAATGTTTGAAACTTTAGAGCCTGTCTTAATAGTGGTGGGCAACATAAAAATCGCAAACTTTCCTGAGTTATAAGAGCCAATAGTTCCTTTTTTAATTTTTGTTTTTGATTAAGTGGGTCAAATTTGGGTTTCTGATTAAAGCAAGCAGCTGACTATCTTTTGGTCAGGTGTACAATTATTAATCAGAAAGCCAAAGAGACTATTTTTTAAAGTCTTTTTAAAAAAAAAAAACTAACTAAAAAGCTGTTCATTGCAGCACCGTTTTTTTAATGAACATTGAAAATAGTGTAAATGTCCATTAGCAGAAAAGCAGAGACTGGAAGAAATACAAATCAGTCCAGTCTTCATGGATAGCAATCTGGCAATTATTGTCAAAATTACTTATGCACTATAGTAGTCCGCATGGGCTGCCATAACAAATACCACAGCCTGGGTGGCATAAACAACAGAAATGTATTTTCTCATGGCTCTCAAGACTGGAAATCCAAGGTCAAGGGTTGTAGTAGGGTTGGTTTCTGGCAAGGCTGGTTTCCTTGGTTTGAAGATGGCTGCCTTCTTGCTGTGTCTTCACATGGTCCTTTCTCTCTGTGTGTGAATTCTGGTGTATCTTCCTCTTCTTATAAGGACATCAGTTCTACTGGATTAGAACTTCATCCTTATGACGTCGTTTATCCTTAATTACCTCTTTAAAGGCACTATCTCCAAATATAGTCACATTGAGGATTAGAGCTTCAAGATGAATTTGGGGACAACACAAGTCAGTCCATAACATGCACCAATACTTTGACCTAGAAATTCCACATCTACTAATTATCCTAGGGAGATTCAAATATACTTGAATGCAAACAAAATGATATATGTGCAAAATACATTCAGACCTGTTTGCAATAATAAAACATTGAGAACAAGTAACATTGTCACTTGTTAAATGAATTCTAATCCATCTTTTCAATGGAATATAACCAACACACAAAAAGGAAAAAAGAAACTATTTACATGGAACAATCTCTAAGAGTTCTTGTTAGTGGGGAAAAAGCAGGAAACAGAATGATGTACACGCTTTTGTACAGCTAAAAAGAGAGGGGAAATATGTGCAAACATATTTTGCTTATATATGCATCACATATCTCTGGAACGTTGGGCAAGAAAGTAGTAACACTGGCTGCCTTCAGAAAGGGGAACTATACTGGAGAAAAGCTTCTAGATTCTTCTAGTAACTTTTAAATTTTGGAAGGTTCTAGGGAAGAGCTGAGGAATTGGTTCCTTCTTCTTCTGGTCGCCAGAGCAGCATTCCTTGCATTCCACTGGAGTGGCCATATCAGTCTAAGCTCCACCCTCAGTGATCACACTGCCTTCTCCTCTTCAGCCTGTGTTAAATATCTCTCTACCTCTCTCTTAAAGGACATCTGTGATTGCATTGAGGGGCCATCTGGATAATCCAGGATAATCTCCTCACCTCAAAATCCCTCACTTACTCACATCTGTAAAATTTTTACCATGTTAAGTAACGTTTACAGGTTCCAAGGATTAGGACCCAATAACGGTGGGAGACACCATTTAGCCTACTGCGTCTCCCCTGAAGAAATGGCTAAAGAAAGTTTATCAGTTCATTGATTGTGGCAAATATACTAATGTGATAGAGGAAATTAGGTGGAGGATATATGAGAATTATCTGTACCAGTTTCTCAATTTTTCTATAAATTTGAAATTGGGTTTTTTAAAAACTCTATTAAAGGGGTGCCTGGGGTTCAGTTGGTTAAGCATCCCATTCTTGGTTTTGGCTCAGGTCGTAATCTCAGTGGGTCATGGGATCCAGCCCGGTGTGGGGCTCTGTGCTCAGCGGGGAGTCTGCTTGAAGATTCTCTCCCTCTGCCCCTCCTCCTACTCTCTATCTCTAAAATAAATAAATAAATATTTTAAAAAGCCTATTTAAAAAAACTAAACATGCAACTACCATATGACCCAAGAATTGCACTCCTGAGGATTTAGCCCAGAGAAACAAAAACTATGTTCACCCAAAAACTTGTACACACATGTTCACAGCAGCTGCATTTGCAATAGCCAAAAACTAGAAATAACCCAGATGTCCTTTAACAATTGACTAGCTAAACAAATTGTGACCTATCAATACTGTAGTACTCAGCAATGAAAAGGAACCAACTAGTGATACACAACTTGGATGAATCTCCAGAGATTATGCTGAGCAAAAAAAAAAAAAAAAAAAACAACTAATTCCAAAACTTTACATACTGTATGATCCCATTTATGTAACATTCCTGAAATAACAAAATTTTAGAAATGGAGAACAGGTTAGTGATGACCAAGGGTTAAGGAGGGAGCGGGGGTGGGAAGGAAGTGAGTATGGCTATGAAGGGGCAATACATGGAATCTTTATTATTTCTTACAACTCCATGTAAATCTGTAACTTCAAAATAAGTTTAATTTTTTTTAATGATATTGAGTAAGAAATGTTTTCTAAAGCTTAAGGGAAAAAAGCAAAGTATTTTATTTAAGTTCAAAAGTGAAGAGGAAAACATTTTGAAAGCCTGTGTGTGTGTGTATATATATATATGTATATGTATATATGTATACGTGTATATATATATATATACACATATATATATATATATACATATATTTGAAAGCCTATGTATATATACACACATTCCTTCTACTGTTGTGTACACTGCTAGGTAAACTCTGAATCATGAATCAGTGTCTTTCCTTTAGCAGCAAGAGGAACTCAGGCAGGCCACTACTCCTGTCTTGGAAGGGAGAACAAAGACAATTCTTAACCGTCCAATAGATTCCAATAGATTTGGACCAAGCACTAGGCCATCCCATTTCTAGATGTGATCACTATCCTGGGGAGAAGAGGGTTTTGGAAGGAGAAGTGGAGAAAAGGAGACAGACCAAGGAAGATAGAGATGCTGATGAGAGCCCCCAAAAAGGGACCCTGGACCTAAGCCCAGCTTGAACATAATCAGGAGAAGGGGAGGTAACAATAGAACCACGTCCCAACACATCTGGGGAATCTGAGAGCACAGAGTATCTGACTTCGGGGTTTAACCTGGAAAAATGAGCAAAATATCATAGTTGTACGGAAGCATGCCTTTAGGAAGCCCAGCAACAGAGCTGATGACACTGTGGGAGGGTGCAGGGGATCAGTCAGAGACAAGGCCGTGGGTTCTCTGAGGCTGGAGTCTGAAAAGGACAAAGACAGTTGAGAGAGGAGGAAGCAGAACTAAAGTCAGATGACTAATGATGAAAAAGAGTTATGTCTACAGATACTGGGATGTGATGAAGTCCACACCCAAGCCCCTGAGCAGATGTCAGCCAGGTCCCCACCCTCCATCTCCAAGCTGTAATGTCAGAAATGTAGGCGCCACCGAGGAAGAAGGATAGAGGACAGGAGAGAAAATACAGGCGTGACTGATTTCATCTGAAATGACTGGGAAAATGAAGCACTGGTTAGATTAATCTGCCTCCTTTAGATTGAATGGGAGTTCCTGATGGTGACTCAGTTGGCTTCCGAAAATAAAGAAATTCACTTACTTGCACAACTGAGATTTGTAACTGCTCTGCATATGGATTTTATATATAGTTTCTATTTTTATATATAGTTTTATATATTTTAATACAGTTTTATATATTTTATTTTATATATTTTATATATTATATATTAAAATACATTTTTAATATTTATATAGTTCATATATAGTTTTTATATCTCTCTATATAGTTTCTATTTTTCATATTTTTCTACATTAAAGTATATGACATGTAACAATAATTGTTTATTGAAAATAATCCAAAATGTGATTTAAGACCCCAAGATCAACAACTATTGACACCAAGCTTTGTCACCTCTGCACAGCCCTGCCAGCTCTTATGCCCTTTTGATATGACTGAAAGTCCCCGGGTTTCTCATGCCTTTTAATGCCGCAGAGACTACACTCCCAAATTTTAATATTCCTTCTCCCAGCACTGCTCTTCTCTGTTTTTCCTGGTGACCAGTGGGGCCTTCTCTGGGTGTCAGGCATTGCCATTGTGAAGGTCCATCCAGGTGCCAAGGTCCAGTTACTTCTAGAGAGCCTCTCCTTTCTTATGGGCATCTTGCTCATAACAGATGCCACTAACTAATGACCCCAAATCCCAACTCAGCCTCTCAGGGAAAGATTACAAAAGATGCAAAGGAGAGGGAGGGGGTGCTGGCAATTTCCCTGTGTAGCACCTTCACAAGTTTTGCCCTATTCAAATAACAACCTGCATTATTTATTATTTGCCTCTAAAGGAAGTCACCTTGTTTACGTGAGGAAAGACTTTCATACGTTATCTAATGGTAGTAACAGAAAAACAATGTAGGAGGGAAGATGCTTTCTCTGTTAAAAAGGAAGGTTATCAAGTGCCAAGGTCTACCGGCACCAGACAGGTACTTTCTCCTTTCCAGTATCAAAAGGACTGAAAGAACATTGGAAAAGCAATTCACTGTTAATGCACATCCAACGTGAGTATGTCTCCACCTAAAATCACCTGGTATACTACCTAAAATCATTTGTGTGCCACCACAGGACTTTGTAAAACACCAAAGGATATGATAGGTAAGACTCCTTGCAACTCAAAGACTCGTTGATGCTACAGATCATTCCACACCTGTCCCTGCTCAGCTGACTGTGGAAAGTCAATTCAGGAAATGCCCAGTGGGTGGCAGCATTGAGACCAGCGCTGCCCATGCAAGACCTTTCTTAATATAGCTCTGGTTGTTTACAGCCTCAGCCTCCTCCAGCCGCCCTTCCTCCTCACCTGCTGTTTGTCTACGTCTGCTTCTAGGTCCCCAAGGAAAACGACAGACCGACACATCACTTTGTGTGGAAACCAGAACTGGGGGCTCCAAAATACTCACATTTGTTGGGAGAAAGCCCAGCTCCCCCGCCCTCACTCTTCATGGGATCTGAATTCACCATATGAACCTAGGAAACAGAAAGAATCAAAAAGATCCCTGTGCCCTGGATCCAATTCAAGGTTTTAAATCAATCAACCAACCCACCAGCATTTTTAAGCGTAGCAGGGTGTTAGACAGGAATTACAGAACATAATAACCTGCTGCTTGCAAGCTATAGGTTAATTGGGCAGATGATATTAAAGCTGTTGCTATTAATGAACGGAACAAGCTAGGACATAACTGCTAAATTACATGCTAGAGACCATAAGAAATGTGAAGTTTCAGAGGAGATTAAGGGAAGGCCAAGCAGACCCTTCTTTCCCAGTGCCCATTAAAAGGCCTATAAAATATCTAAAATGCAAGAAAAATTCAGCAGGATCAGATATTAGGGATAAAAATGAGACATATGCCCAGATCCCCAGATGGGTAAGATGGGGTGTGTATTAATCTGCTAGGGCTCTCGTGACAAAATACCACAGACAGGGTGCCTTAAACACGAGTCTATTTCTGACAGTTCCAGAGGTCGGAAGTCCAAGGCCAAAGAGTCAGCAGGTCTCTCCTGCAGCCTCGCAGATGGCTTCCTCCTTGCTGTGTTCCCACAGGGTCTTTCCTCTGTGCTCACGTGTTCCTGCTGCCTGTTCCTCTGCATGGAAAGACACCAGTCCTATTGGATTAGAAACCATTCATATGACATCGCTTAGCCTAAATGACTCCTTTTAAGGCCCTGTCTCCAAATACAGTCACATGGGTGTTAGGGATTCAACATATGAATTTTGAGGGACACAACTGAGGCCATAACAGGGTCTCCATCCACTCTTCGATTTTTGCAGAGAAAATGGGCTGGAAGGAAAACAGGAAAGCAAAAGGAAGGAAGTAAAGGGAGTGGAAGGGGGGCGGGCAAGAGAAAAGAGAAAGCCCATCGATGATAGAAGTGAGGCCCCAGGGATACCTTCCAACTTGAGGACGGGAAGGGAGGCTACCCCGATGAGCAGGCTTGCTCCACGTAGAAAGGCCTTGGAGCATGGAGAGAATCTACCTCAGACAAGCAGCGCTCAAGTAGGAAGCTGACTCCAAAGGTAAGAACAGAAATCCATTCCGGGCAAGTAGGAAGCTGACTCCAAAGGTAAGAACAGAAATCCATTCCGGGCAAGCAGCACTGCATTAACCAGAAAAAACAGGCCAAGGGGCAAGATTAAACTCCCCCCAAATCCTCTCTGCCTCTTTGCAACTGCATCTTTAGATGCACCTAAGATTTATTCTGACTTCAATGACTGTGGATTTGTTTTACCACATGAAAAAAAAAATGTTGAAACTAAAAAGGGTCTGCAAATATACAATAAGGTGCCTCTCCTTATTGGCCTTCTTCTGCCAAATAAGAACCCGCTGATTCAACTAAGAACTATCTCAGTGTGAGTCTCTCTGCGTTTGCATTGAAGAGTTCTACATTTGGGGAAAAAGCCCGCATTGTTTTTCCTATCAAGGTAGGTCCAGCCTTAAAGTCAAGCTGGAAATGCAGGAAACCCCGGAGAAGGGCAGATCTGAGCATTCTGATCTAAGTAGACATAAGTACTCTTTAACATCGGCTCTACATAGAATTCTCCTCTTTCAGGATGAATAATAGAACTCAATCAATATGAGATCTATGAAGAAGTTCTACAGCACAAAGTAACATCGTTCTGATGGCCGAATAATTCAGTGGGAAATGCTTTTTCTGAATCAGAAGAAAAATGGGAAATTATTCATTTACTTTTGTCCCTAGAAAGAATTGCCTCAATTGAACAGGAAGGGGCCTCGATGAGGAGCTAAGCCAGGATAAGAAGGAAGGGCAATGAAACTAACACCCAGGGAGAAGACATAAGACAAATACACTGGATGCTGTAAAAGACTAATTTGCAAATTGGTGATACAGAAGACAAACTGGAGAAACACTCTCTGATCACACAGGACATGAATAAAGAGATGAAAATAACAAGAGACGAAAAGATAGGGATAGATAGCCTGGGACAAATGAAATGGTGACGTGAACTCCCAAGAATGGTGGTGTTCCCCCAAAATTAATTGAATCTATATGAACGGAATGGAAGAAAAGCATTACTCAAGACAGAACTGAAGTCAGCTTTCTAGCACTAAGCAAAGAGGAAGAGCTCATGAGCATATTCTGATAAAGATAATGAGCAGAGACTCTTCCAAGACACAGGCTTTTAAAATTTTGACGTTTAAAGAATAATAAAGAATCTTGCAAATATCCATTCATGGAAAAAAATTACCTTAAAAAAACAGAAATTATGGGGGCACCTGGGTGGCTTAGTCGGTTAATCGTCTGCCTTCAGCTCAGGTCATGGTCCCAGGGTCCTGAGATAGAGCCCTGAGTTGGGCTCCCTGCTCAGTGGGGGGCCTGCTTCTCCCTCTCTCCACTGCTCCTGCTCTTTCTCTCGCTCTCTCTCCCTCTCAAATAAATAAATAAAATCTTTCTAAAAAATTATGAAGTATGATCAATATAAAATGACCTTCATTGTGCTATTTGATGTTTTTTCTTTGATTTCCATTATGGTTAGGATAATCATTGCTGTCCTGCATTGGGGGTTTTTTTTGTGTGTCTGTTTTTGTTTTTAATTTACTATAGGTAACAGTTCATAGGTAGGTAGATAGATCACCATCTTTTTACCTATCCATGCTATTTTATCCTTTTAATTTATTCATTTTTAAAAATGTGCTATTAATATATTACTCATACAGAGGAGTGCATAAAATCATTTATGCGCAAATCTCTTCCTCTTGAATTCAGATAGAACCTGTGACTTGTTCTAAGCGAGGGAACATGACAAAGGTGACGATTGCACCTTTGACTCTGCTACGTCATAAGACCCTACCTTGGTAGCCAGAAGAGAGACTTTTCTCCCTTGCTGGTTTGAAGAAGCAGGCTTCCACACTGAGAGGGCCCCACGGATAGCCCCACCTGGCAGGGAAAGGCTGGCAGCCCACCTCATAGGCGAGAGCAGGCCCCTGGCTAAACGCCAACAAGAAAACAGAGACAAAAACGGTAGGATTCCATTTCTATGAGGTACTTAGAAGAGTTAAATCCAAGAGACAGAAAGTATAATGGTGGTTGCCAGGGGCTAGAGGGATGGGGAAGCTGGGGAGTTGTTTAATGCAGACAGAGTTTCAGTTTGGGAAGATGAGAACGTTCCAGGGATGGGTGATGGTTACAGTTGCACAACAATGGGAATGTACTGAACTGTACACTTAAAAGTGGTTATGATGATAAATTTTACATTAAAAAATTATGTACTGGGATAGAGATGCTGGCTAATGCTATGGTGGTAATCATTTTGCAAGATATAAAATATATCAAATCAATGAGTTGCACACCTTAAACTTACACAGCGTTGCATGTCAATTAAATTTCAATAAAGCTGGGGAAAAAATTAAAAATAAAATAATCTTAAAAAGAAACAGTGAGATAATAAATGGATGTTATATTAAGCTGCTAAATATGTGATAATTTATTAAGTACCATAGGAAACTAATAAAATGCTCTATTCAGGTGTTAAAAATGTATGTGCAAAAAAATAAAATAAAAATTTTTAAAAATTTATGTACAGCCTAATGAATGCTTATACAGAGCTACAACTCAAATTAAGAAATAGTGGTATATTGGGGCGCCTGGGTGGCACAGCGGTTAAGCGTCTGCCTTCGGCTCAGGGCGTGATCCCGGCATTATGGGATCGAGCCCCACATCAGGCTCTTCTGCTATGAGCCTGCTTCTTCCTCTCCCACTCCCCCTGCTTGTGTTCCCTCTCTCGCTGACTGTCTCTCTCTCTGTCAAATAAATAAATAAAATCTTTAAAAAAAAAAAAAAGAAATAGTGGTATATTGCCAGCCTTAAATGTCCTTTTGTGTCCCTTCTTGTTCATCCCTTAAAGCAAACACTTTCTGTTTTTGTTTTTATGCTTTCACTATCTGGGAATACATCTCTAAGTGCAAGTTTTTGAAATCTGTATAAATTAAATAGTAATAAATTTTTTTCTGACATTTTTTATTCATCTTAATGCTTGAAGATTCAGTGATTTTGTGTCCAGCTCTGGTTCAATTTCATTGCTATAAAGTATTCTATTGTATGAACATACCACAATTTACTTAACCATTTACTGTTGGTGGCCATTTGAGTTGTTTCTTGTTTTGACTAATAGCATTTCATTTGAACTGTGATTTTTGTACATAGTGTATAATAGGATTTAGTATTTTAATCCAATCCTTCCCTTTTAATAGGTGAGTTTCATCCATCCATATTGATTATGACAAACAATAGACTTGTTTCCACTTTTTTCTTATCTTAGTTTCCCCAAGATGTGAAAGACAGATCACTTAACCATTAACTCTATATCAGATGTAGGGGCCAAGGGTGGGCTGCCCCCAAATGGGCCACTTCAGCATGAAGATAATTTTGAGTTAAAAAGTAATAAAAACTCAGCACATTCAGGAAAAGCTCTTCACCTCCCTCTCAAATGCCTAAAAAAAAAAAAAAAAAAAAATTTAAACTAGGCTCCACACCCAATGCAGGGCTTCAACTCATGACCTGAAGACCAAGAGTTTCATGCTCTACCAACTGAGCCAGCCAGGAGCCTCCTAAAAAGAATTTGGAGAGAGGACCTACTGAGGAAGGGAGCTTTCACCATAGATAACTGCATTATGATATGAACTAGGTATGATAGGGAGGAACGTAGCATGACCTATTCACCAAAGTCCTCTATGCTCCATTGTTTCCCAGTGGCCCAGCAAACACTTATCTACCAAACCATTACTGTTTTTCCTCTTCGTATAAATTGCATTCCTCCCCTTTGAAGTCCCAGACCCCAACCCCCTTCTTAGTTCAGAATGACATATACCTCATTTTGCCTGTCTTTGGAATTTCCTTGTCCACGTAGATTCCCCAGAAGAATGCTATTAAATTTTATTTTCCCCTGTTAATCGGTTTCATGTCAATTTGATTCTTGTTCTAGCTGGAAGGACCATGAAGGGCACAGAAATTCTTGCTCCTGACACAGAATAAAGGAACTTGATAGGGATTCACATTAGTCAGGCAGATCTAAATGAATGCCTGATAAGGACCAGAAATTAAATTCTACATAATCTAAAATGATGAGCTAATAATTATCTTTCATATATTAATGACAAAGCATTGAAATATTTAAAACAAAAAAAGAGGATAAATGGACAGAAACTTGCTTATAATAGGATATTTAACATACTACTCTCTGTCTGTGATAAATTATATGTGTGTGTACTTCAAGACTTCACGTATTCTAATTAATGTGTGTGGACTTACACACAAGATCTATCTCAAACTTTGCATACAATTTAAAAATGTCCACAACTTCTTTTCAGGAACCCATGAAACATTTTTGAAGATTGCCCATATAATAATGGACCTCTATGCAGCACAACTATATGAAACATATCCTCCAATTGAAATGTAATATAATGCAGTCACTAATAACAAAGAGAAAATCCTGATGATTTCAACATTTTTTAAAAAGATTTTACCTATCTATTTATTCGACAGAGAGAGAGAGAGAGAAACAGGGAGAGAGAGAGTGAGCACAAGCAGGGGAAGTAGGAGGCAGAGGGAGAGGGAGAAGCAGACTCCCCACTGAGCAGGGAGCCCGATGTGGGGCTCCATCCCAGGACTCTGGGATCATGACCTGAGCCTAAGGCAGACGCTTAACGCACTGAGCCACCCAGGTGCCCCTGATTTGAACATTTTAAAAACATGATCTTAGACCAAAAAAGAAAGTAAAACCACAACTTTGGACTATTTACAGAATAATAATAAAGAAGACCACCACGTGTTAACATGTGGTAACTGGTAGGATACCCAAAGCCTTGCTCAAATGGAAATTTGTAGGTCTAAATGTATTTGTGATATTACGATATAATTAGACAAATATATCTGATCTTTGTCCCTGGCTCCTGGCACAAAGCTCCTAAAATTCTTGGAATTTCCTGAGTGATCAGGTTAAGAGGAACAGCTTTTACTACTCATTAGAAGCCCCTTTCAATTATATCTGAGTTTATGTGAATAAGGTTACTCTCAGTGAGCCCCAGTTTAGCTTTGGGATGGGGGCTTGTTGCCAGAAGAAACAACTAAGTGATGAGAGGGTTGGAAATTTTAGCCCTACCCCCAACAGGATTCAAAAGCTTCTGAGCTGGTGAACACAGGGAGGTTCTGAGAGGGCAGCATGCCTAGAGAAGGCATGGAAGTTTCTAGGCCCTTTGCACATACCTTGCCTTATCCATCTCTTTCATCTGACTGTTCCTGAGTTGTATCCTTTATAATAAATCAGTAGTATTAAGTAAAGTGATTCTCAGAGTTCTGTGAGCCATTCTAGCCAATTATATGAGGCAGGAGTCATGGGAATCCCCCAACTTCATAGCTGGTAAGTCAGAAGTATAGGTTGCCCAGACTTGGGACTGACATCTGAAGTGGGGGCCATCTTGTAGTACCGTCGGGTCTGTGCCATCTCTGAGTAATTAGTGTCAGAATTGAATTAAACTGTAGTCCACCCAGTGGGTGCCCAGAAAGCGGCAGAACGGTTGGTATGAGAAAAAACTCCACATTTGGTGTCAGGAGTGTTCTGTGAATAGAAACAGATCAAAATAGTAATACTTAAGTTTTTTTTAAATACAACCGAAATCAGTACTCAAATTTTTAAAAATTTGAAAAATTTTAAAAAGTTAAAAAACAAAACAAAACGAAAGAGAGATTAAAAAAAAAAAAAAGGAAATTTTAAAAATCCAAGCAGAAAATAATGGTCTATTGATTGCAAATGCTCACAATTTTTCACCCTTCCCTGAATCTACACCTTTTGCAATGTGACTTTGCAACTCCTCTCAAGAAGGAGAATCGATTCCCCCAAACCTTCGTACCAGCTGGGCCTCGTGACTTACTGTGATTAATAAATTGCAGCAGAAGTGGGGGCTGCCATGACAGAGGGAAAGAGTCCATACGGCAGACTGTAGATCCTGGAGTGACACATGACTTCTGTCCATATTTCACTGGGAAAGCAATCTCACGGCCATATGTAACTCTAAAGGGCAGATCAGTACAACCCTACTGTGTGGCCAGAAGGAAAGCTAGAAATTTTTCATGAGCAAATGAAATATAAGGTTTATTACGATCTGATATCATCTTATTGTTTGTTAAATATTTTTTACTCATTTCACTAGAGCATTAGTGCCATGAAAGCAAGGTTCTTGCTTGTGTTTCCTGCTGCATTCCTCACTCTCAGGACCTTCTTTGCCCCAAGGGAGGTTTTTAAAAATAAATTATTATGTCATGCATGATTATTTGGTAATGAATTTGAAAATCTTACTACTGTGGGAAGTTCTTGGAGAATATAATTTGAACCATAAATTGCTTCAGAAGTAGAATATCTGAAGGAGCAGTTATGGAAGCATAAATATTTAAAAATTACCTCCAAAAACTCTTAAGGAATCAGTGATGTTTTTTAGCGAATGAATTATTTCAAAATCTAAGGAAGAGCTAATTATAATGTTATATACATTTGATTCAGATTATTTAAAAAGCTAGAAATACATTCGTGAATCAGGCAGAAGCCTTTTACTATGACCTGACAAAAAGTAACACAAGCAAATAAATAATAAATGAGCACATCGAATTCAGCACTGCACTATTAGAATTATTCCTGCTGTTTAAGCAGAATTTTCCCCTGGATGGTTGGGTATTAGGAATCGATTAGCAATTAAATATACTTTGCATCATACATGTGATCACCTCAGTCAAAAGTAATGTTCATCTCATTATCAATAATAAAGATTCCTACCCCAATTCGAACCACCAACCAATACACCACTCAACAATGACAGTGGATGCATCCCCATCGAAAAATCAGAGGAGGGAGAAAGCAACAACATATAAAACACAGTCACCATTATTTTACATTTTCTGAAAAAAATTTTCTTTAAAGATTCATTTACCCATTTTAGAGAGACAGACAGAGAGCATGAGCCAGAGGGACAGAGGGAGAGAGAGAGAGAGAGAATCCCAAGCTGACACTGCACTGAGAGTGGAGCCCAATGCGGAGCTCGATCCCAGGACCCCGAGATCATGGTCCTGAGCCAAAACCAAGAGTCTGCCACTTCACCGACTGTACCACCCAGGCACCCCCATTTTCTGAAAATTTTAACTAAGGTAATCCAATATGAAATGGAACTAAGAAATTGAAAAGACAAAATTACCATTATTTTTCTTCACTTTAGAACATTCAGTGACTAAACTGCAGAAGCATAAGAATTATTAAAAGTTTAGTGAAGGGACTACACTAGTGAAGGGAAATGACCGCCCTGGAGTATGACAACTTTCTTGGATTCACAAAAAAGGATGTTTGTGACAAAGGAAACAAATCTCAGGAGAGCATTTTTCACAGGTGAAGCTATTAAAATTATGCTGTTGAGTGAAAAAGAAAAATGTTAGAATTATTGTTATGTGAAGAGAGTAGGTTATGTAACAACATGATACCATTTTTGTAGAGTATACATATACATATCTGTGTTTTAAAAGGATACCCATAGGGGCTCCCGGTGGCTCAATCAGTTAAGCATTGGACTATTAATTTCGGCTCAGGTCGTGATCTCAGGGTCATGGGATGGAGCTCCATGTCAGGCTCCATGATCAGTGTGGAATCTACTTGTCCCTCTCCCTCTGCTCCCCCCCACCATGCTCTCACTCTCTCTCTTTAAAATAAATAAAATATTTTTAAAAATAAAAGGATACACATAAAAATACTAACACAAATCATAGTCCACACAAAACACATACAAATATTCCTGACAGACTAGAATGATAGACATAAAAATATTAACACATAGCCTCTCTAAGTCAGAGAATTAAAAATAACTTGGAGTGGGGCACCTGGGTGGTACAGTCATTAAGTGTCTGCCTTTGGCTCAGGGCGTGATCCCAGAGTTCTGGGATCGAGCCCCACATCAGGCTTCTCCACTAGGAGCCTGCTTCTTCCTCTCCCACTCCTCCTGCTTGTGTTCCCTCTCTCGCTGGCTGTCTCTCTCTGTCAAATAAATAAATAAAATCTTAAAAAAATAACCTGGAGTGTTTTCTCTGTACTTCCAGCATTTTCTGATATTTCTGCTGCTTTTTAAATAAAATAGTATCTAAAGAAAATTCAAAGAATATATATTTGAGGAGACTATCTCATTAACAAATGCAAAAAAATATGAAATACCAAAAAAAGGAAAATATGAAATATCTAAAAATAATTTTAGTAAGAGATATTTATAAGTGCTCTAAACCTGAATCCTACCCGCATTGCTGGTGGGAATCTGTAATAGTACAGTCGCTCTGGAAGGGCACGTGGCAGTTTCTTAAAAAGCTAAAATGCAAACACCATATGACTTCATGATTACACTCCTGAATATCTGACCCAGAGAAATAGAAATTTATGTTCACACAAAAACCTGTACAGGAATATTTATAGCCAATTCCGATCCAAAAATTTCCCTGCTATACAATTCCGTTCATGTAACATTCTTAAAATGACAAAATTAAAGAAATGGAAAAGAGATGAGCGGTTTCCAGGTTAGGGAGAGTAGAGGCAGGAGGAGGTAAGTGGGGGTGGGTATAAAAAGGCAAGATGACAGATCCTTTCAGTGATGGAAATATTTGGTATTTGATGGTATCAGGTATCCGTGTCAGGCTATTGTGATACCATGCTATAGTTTTGCAAGATGTTATCATTTATGGAAACTGGGTAAAAGGTAAATGGGATTTCTCTGTATTAGTTCTTACAATTACATGGGAATCTATAATTACCTCAAAATTAAAGTTTAATTTAAAAAAGATTATATAATCACAAGCAAACGCAATTGCCAACTCAGATTGGATTGAACGGAAAAATAGCTCTAAAGGATTTTTTGGGGGTACAATTGACAGAAATTTAAATATGAGTGTGTATTGGATAATATTTGTTGTCTACAGTACATTTTTGAGTGTGAGACTAGTACTGTAGTTATACAGGACACTCTATAACTGTCCTGGTTCTTAGTATACTTAAGTATTTAGGGATAGCATAGAACAATGCCAGCACCTAATTCTCAATTAAAAAATAAAATAAACTCTCCAATAATTCGAAGAAGAGGGAGAATGAGCACCAACATGGAACATTTCTGAAAGATAAGCAAATAGGCAGGACACTCTAAAGAGTAGCGATGAGGAGAAGAGGCCTCAATTATCAATAGTCATGAACTCTGTCCCATACTAGGAATCTTTAATGTTTTACTTGTCTAGACAAACAGCGGCTCCTTTCCACTCTCTTAGATAAAAGCCTAAGTTTTTTACAAGCCTTCAATGTTTTACTGACTAGATACTGTAATCTTTTTCAAATGCATGTTATCACCTTTAAATCACCATTTTCAAGTTTGCCAATTTATGGCTCTGGAAGTCCACCTTCCCTTCCTGTCGGAACATGCTAGTGTCTCATTGTCCCCATTGGAATGTCAGCAAAACCACAGGCAATTCTTAAAGGTGGCTAGGGATGGCACTTGTGTCAAGAGTGTTGTGACCTTAATGAATGCAGGGATACTGGTTCAGTGGCCTTGAACCCCTACCGGGTCACACTACCCTCCTTCCCAAATGTAGGTTTTGTAAAGAGCAACACCTAGTTTTCAAATGTTAAGTTGGTCATACACACACACACACACACACACACACACACACATATATATATATGGTATTATATATATATGGTATTTTATATATATATATATATATATATGGTATTAAAATGGTTACTTGAAGAAAGTAGAACTGAGAGAACCTTATGTTTCAAAACATAAGGGGGAAAAGCACCTTTCAGTTTTTACCCTTCTGTAGCATTGATGCGGGAAACAAAGGCAGAAGAAAAATTATTAAATTTCCTTCCTACCTACTGCTCATTGACAAGTCCTTGAAACAGGCAGAGTGACATTCCTCCAGGGACTCAACTGCCTTGATGTTAATACTTTGCTAAGGGCAAAAGGCAGTCCTAGCCCGACCCACCTGCCCCCAGGATCCTGTAAGCCTCCTTTAACATATAAAAATTCCTTTGGAAACTTACTTTATCTCTAAACCCCCCAAGATACGTGTTGGCAACACCCTCCCCCCAAGCATATGGCCCACCAAAAAACATCTGAAGGGTCTCATGGCTAAGGTTTTATTAGACAGTAATAAACGACCTTTTTCCAAAAATAGCCAGCCCCCTCAAAGTCCTGGAAACCTTGCTTTCAAATTCCTTAGGGACTTAAGCTGTCCCTAACCCCCTCCCTACTTGAAAGTATATAATAGGCCACTCTCATGTCCCCGGTGCTGCTCTTTCTGCCCATGGATCCTGTGCCCATGCTTTAATAAAATCACCTTTTTGCACCAAAGACATCTCAAGAATTCTTTCTTGGCTGCTGGCTTCGAACCCTAACGTCTTTTCTACATCAGTATGACTATGTTATCTTGTTTGTGAATTTTAATTTTTTTATGTTATTGGGGTGTGGGGGGGGAGTGGTAGGTTTGCATGCGGGCCGGGGGAGGTGTTTTTGAAAATAATAGTCAATCCTAGAATCCTAGGGAGAATGAGCAAAATACACACCAAGAACCAGATGGAAAACAAATTGACAGTATTTCTGTAAAGTCACTTGTAACAGAAGCAATAAATATTCATAGCCTTTGACCTACCAATTTCCATTGAAGGCATCCATCTTAAAGGCATAAGGTAAAATATGGACAAAGATTCATGCACAAAAGTTCATTAACACATTATAAAAGCAAATATAGTAAAAATAACCTTGAGAAATAGTTAACTTATAGGCATAGCCATATACAGGAAATTGTACATTCTTTAATGTTATTTTGAGGCATTTTAATTACATAGGAAATGCTTGATATAAGAAGTGAAATAAATGTAAACTATTTTAAGAGCAACGGAACTAAAGCTGATGAATCATACTACTTTCCAGCCTTGTTCCAATTTCTAACACTTTATTTCCTCTCTGGAATATGATATTTGGCACTTTCCCAATTTAGTTCTGAGGGATTTCCCATCAGAAAACATGCCTCTCTGGTCATGGCTAAAATGATCTCTTGTTCACTAATTTCTGGCATTGACCACTTATATCCCTAGTTCACGAATGCAGAAAACAAAAAATGTAAATGACCTTTAATAAACACCATAAGAAAATTTCACCATCACCACTACCCTCAAAAAATTTTGGAAATCTTCTAGTGTGCCTATGTCAGATCTTCAAAGATTATTATTAACTTACCATAATTATTCGAATGCTGGATTCCCTGCAGAATCTCCTTCAGGAAAGAAATAGAGGATTAGCTGTTATTCAGAACACTAAAATTACTTTGTTATAAGGAAGTGGTCAGTCTCATTATTCATTAGCACAATGTTCTACTTAGAAAATCCAGAAAGAAATCTGCTCTGTTTCAGCAAAATTGGGGTGAAAGTATGATATTTTGGTGGATGAAATGCTGGAAGTTTAATCTGAAATTGAAAATTATTTTGTTTGTAACAATCACGAAGTATGAACAATAGCACCATATGAAAAAGGCAAACGTGGGCAAAGGCTTCAGGAACGGGATACGTCCTACTTTGTGTGATAACATCAACAAAACACACACACACACACACACACACACACACACACACTTTCTCTTTATTCCATTTTAGTAAAACAGCTTTTAATTTGCTTAATTTTATCACTGTAATAAACCTCACTGTAGGCTGTTCCCAATCTATAAAAGAACAGTATTTTCTCCCCACAGCATTTTTATTTAGTTGTTTGGAACCAAATACATGTTTTCTATAAAAAACAATGTTACAAATTGGGACTAGTTCCTCAGTCAGCCCCACAAAAGACTACTTGACTCATACAGTATCTGAAATATGTTTGCAGTAAAAAGATACAATTACTGAAAATAATTCTGTTGCATAAAGACATCATTTCAACTACATTGTGGGCAATTCAAAGAAACCAATCATTACTTATTTAATTGCCTTTTGGGAAAATTATATCATACATTCTAATCGAGAACACTGGAAATAGTTTTCCTCTTCTTCCCACCAAGCAAGCTCAAGCCACAGTTCAAGATACTTGTTATCATCTGTCTCTGACACTCTCCTCTCTGCTGGTGTGAGAATCTCCACACCCAGCATCCAGTAGGAACATACACCAATCAGGCTTTTGAACTCAGAAACTTCCTAAATGATAAGCCTCTAGGTGTTCCAAATTCCGGATAAGCCAAATTCTTATACATACATTTTTGGTTTTGTGTTACCCTGCTATGATTAAAGTTTTCTGTAAGAATCCTGATGTCCTAAGAGGTTTGACATTATCCCATTCAAAAGGTTAACCATCAAACATGCAAAAATCTGACTGAGCAATTTATTCCCTTTGCAAACATTGGAAAGAAGCAGAGTTGAGTAGAAATGTTATAACGTTAACATATAATTTTCAAAAAATTACACACAAGACTACCAGATAAATATAGAATGAACACATGTCTAAGATTTTACTCAAGCGACTAATGAGGGAATCATTAAGATGACAAAAGCTGGTTCAGAGAAGACTTGGAGAAGCAGAGATTTTTATACAGTTGGTCAAAGGAATGCTGAAATTAATTTATGGGGTTACTAGATACAAAAATTGTTAATATCATATTGCGCATTAACCTCTGGGGGTTATATTTTTTAATTGGACAGAAATCTGTAAGTTACCATGTAACTTCAGTGTCTGGTTTCTAATCAAATAATAAATAGTAAAATCAAACATAGGCAAATTCTCAGACATCAATAATTAAAGAATTATTAGGCAAACGTGTTAAGAAATGACACTGAAAGGATACTAGCCTTCCTTTTGCTTGCTTTATTTCAAGTTTTGGATGATTTTTCTTAATAGTAATTTTTAAAAAATGTATCCAGAGAGAATGTACCAAGAGAAGTCATAGGGTATTATTTACTCTGATTAATTATCCTGACCCCTAGCTCTGTCAGTTCAAAAACTGGTTCTTCCCACCCACAGTGCCTCTACATTAATACAGCTCATGGGAAACAAATACACATATCAGACAAAAGCAATTCATTTACATTAAAAATACAACTCACAAATATATCAGATACTCACCTCCTCTGGCTGGTACATTCTTTCCCTCAAGGAAAGCAGTAAATTGGGTCAACTTATCATCTCAACACTGCTTCATAAGCAGTGGTGAACAAGGAAAAAACCAGTCCCAATCCATTGGACATATATCCACCATCTCCCATTCTCCCAAATGAAGAGACAAAAAGAGACCACCTCCCTTCTCTAGGAGCAGGAAAAATGAGTGTACCCACAAAGTTTAGGCTCTTGACTGGGATTTGGGAAGAGGGTGGACAAGGGCAAGTAATTTTTAGTCTTTGCTAGTAGACAGGCTTTACCAAAGAAAACTCACTGCCCTAAACAATTTATTTAAAGTTTATTTTTCTTAGTAATCTCTACACCCAATGTGGGGCTTGAACCCCAAACCCCGAGATCAATAGTCACACATTCCTCCAAATGAGTCAGTCAGACACACACCCCCCCGCCGCCATAGACAATTTTGGGAACTTCTATAAACTACAAAGTAGATTCAAAACTAAACTTCTCCCTGCTAGTGGCTCAGAGTCTGCTCCCAACCTGGACAGGAGACTGAGCCAAGTGCATAGCCCCAAAGCCTGTTATTACTGTCTGAAGCCCCCACCCCCACCCCGCCCAAGCCTTTCCATTACATCTACCTGTGCACACACTTCACTCACCTTCGCTCTGAGTCTCCCAAACCCCGCCCACCTTCACTCCTCATTACCTACTCCCATTCCTGCTCTGATTTCGGTGGAATGGGGGGTGGGAGGGCAGGGAGGCAGAAATGATGAGGGCTGTCCTGAAACTTACTATACTCGACATATATTCCACTGCAAGAATCTTCTATTGGATAACATTCCTTCATGTGCTCCTTTGGCTTTGCTTGGCCCCTATGAGCAACTCCTTCTACAGCTCAAAGATTAATGACATCAGGCCATTTCCCAAATTCCCAGCTTTGACAATAGACAACTAGGGGGAGAGTTTGATCCACGGTACCTTCTCCCCAAAACAGAATGTACATGGGAAATGCCATACTGGATCTCTGACCTGGATTCTATCACATCTAATTCCTCTTCTGCTTGACTCATTCTTTCTTGATATGTAAATTTATCAAAGATTAACATATCTACTTTCTTGTTTTTCCTGCTTCTGGCATGAGAAAGATTCTGACACTAAGGTGCTTTTGTCCACACTGCAGATACCAGATTGCATCTCTTCCCTAAATACAGTCTCCCTAGGTGATATCATTCAGGTGATTCTAAACACTGTTTATATGGCTGTTGCGCACAGACTTACAACTCTAGCTCTCATCTCTCCCTTACACATCAGAGGCCTTACTTGCACAGCTTACTAAAGATCCCTAATTGTATACTAGTAGGCATTGCAAGCCTCGGCAGGTCAGAACATAGAACTCCTGATTCTTTTCTCTCCCAACCTGGTCCTCTCTCATTCTTCTCCATCAGTTGCTCATCAAAAATACGAGAGTCCTGGGGTGCCTGGGTGGCTCAGTTAAGTGTCTCCCTTTGGCTCAGGTCATGATCTCCAGGTTCCTGCTCAGCGGGGAGCCTGTTTATGCCTCTCCCTCTGCCCTCCCCCAACCCCCTACTTGTGCTCTCTCTCTCTCTCTCAAATAAATAAATAAAATCTTAAAAAAAAAAAAATCACAGTCCTTTGTTATTACTAGCTCACACCCAACCAGCAAGTCCTATGACATGGGGCTCTCCCTCCAAAATGCATCCAGAATCTGCCCACTTCTAATCCCATCCACTGCTACTCACTGGGTCAAGCCCCATCTTTCCTGGAGCACTGCAATCTTCTTTTCCCCTTTGCCCTTGCTTCCATCCTTGTCCTTATTCTTCACACGGCAGCCAGAGTGATCCCATCCATGACATCACACCTCTTCTCTCCTTATAAATCTCCGTTGCATGGATTACAAGACCCTGCATGACCTAGCCCTTGCCTCCCTTCTGTTTCCACCTCTTTCCCCTCTCTACCTTAGTAGTCTTCTTTTTTCCCCTCTCACATGTCCCTTAAAAGTGATTTTAAAACTGTGTAACCATTACCCTATAATACCTCCCCTTAGAGCCTCCTTTGCAGAGGTCGATGAAAATCTTTTGTGTATCTCCTGCAAAGTGCTTGTTACATTCCTTTGACATTTGCTTCCAGTTAAACAGGGAATTCAAAATAGCTTTCTCATGACAGTAACAGAAAAGGCGATGGTGTCATTGGCAGCAGTTTCAAACAAATGCTTAATATATGGGTTTGACTCCCTTGGACTGGTTGAAGGAGAAGGACCAGGTGGTAACAGAGGGTTCTAAGTACTGTGGAAACTTCCTTGGCAAGGAGGGTGGAGTTGGGGAGGGATTTAAGAATTCCCGAAGGTCAAGTGATCTAACCCAGTTGGGGTTTTTTCCTGCTTGGATAGGGAAGCTGTGAAAACGCACCACCCACCCACCCACACCCACATTCTACACCAGTTCAGGACTGTGGTGTCAGGAATTCCCAGGTGGGATACCTATCCGACGCGCGAGGGAAGCCCAGCGGGAGCGCGCAGGGTTGACCGCGGTACCGCGCAGGGTTGACCGCGGTACCGGCCCCGCGCCTGCGCCGAAGCCTGCGGGCCCGTGGAGGACCGCCACCAGGGGGCACCCGGGCCCGGCTCGGCCGCTCTGTCTCCGCCCCCGCCCGATCCCCGCTCCTCGCTGCCCAGGCAGAGCAGAGAAGGCGGAAGTAGGGGCGGCTGCGGCTGCGGCTCGGGCTCCGGGCGGCCCGGGGTCGCAGCAGAAGCGGCCTTCGGGTCGGGAGATTGGCGTCTAGGCCGCCTCCACCCGGACTGAGGAGACTTGGTGGAGCCGAGTCGTGCGGCCGGCTGGAGTCGGCGGCCCAGCGGACGAGAGCGGTGAGTCTTCTTCGGACGTCTCCTCCCCGCGGCCGCGGCCTCTTCCCCTAGGTTGGGGACGCCGCCCCCTCCTCTCCAGTTTCTCACAGGTTGGGGTCGCCGCCCCCTGTCCCCTCGCTTCCCAGAGGTTGGGGAGGCCGCCCTCTGTCTCCTCGCTTCCCGTAGGCTGGGGACGCCGCCCCCTCTCGTCTCACCTTTGCTCCCCCTGCCTGCGGGGACCTGCTCCCCTCCCCTCACTCCATCCGCCCGTGGGAATCCCGCGGCCCCTTCCTTAGCCCTACCTCCCTTCATCCCTTGTATTCACCTTTCCAGAAAAGAAAATTGCCTCTTGGATTTTCCCGTCCCTCGGAGCTGTTACCAGCTTTACTTAAAAAAAAAAAAAAAGGAAAAAAACCCCAAAACAACCCGTAAACCTTTTAAGTTCCCATCACTCTCTGTCACTGTCATGGGAAAGCTATTTTTGGGTTCCCTGTAGAACTCGATAGAGGTCCCAAGCAGCAAGTTAAAAAAAAAAAAAAAAAAGGTTCGGATGACATGAATGTTTCCTCCCCCGCCCCTGCATTCGGTAGTTGTAGAGATTGTTCCAGACGCTGGGTTGATAAAGCTGTTCCTAGTATTTGGCTTTAGGGGAACTCCAGTTGAGAGTTAGGACTGTCTTGAATGTGAACAGAAAGCACCTAAAGTATTAGCAGCTTGAATGTATAGTATTTGTGTGTTTCTGTGTTTGTCGGGAGAACGGGTTACTAATGTCTTGCTACGCAGGGGTAGAAACGAGAAAAACTTGTAAAAAATATCTAAGTGTTGGCCTTGTGAACCCCACCACTGCCATATTATCCACTCCTCTGTGATTACTCGGGAAGATAGAAGGTTTTTTTTTCTAATTTTGAGTTGGGATGGGCTAAGGACAGTGTGGTCTTTTTGTGACTCAAGGATGAAATGTGTTTCATTCAGGCACTTGTTGCCCATGTGATGAGCCCAGTTTCAACCTACATGTACTATATGCTTCTCAGTATTTTAGAATTGTAAAGGCCAGACCTTTTCTGTGATAAGTTGGGATATGTGATGCTGATATAATTTTGGCTCCTTGGATTTTAAAAGAAGTTGTTCAAATCCTTGCCTCCAGGAGGGAATCAAATAGTGCCTAGGAAGGGGAATGCCTCTCGAATTTGTATTCCAAATTAAGACCTAACAATTGACTATTTTGCAGCATTTCTTGGCCATTGCAGCACATTTACAAATCTTTGCATTTCAGGAATAGATTTTAAAGAGTTGGTGAATAGTTGTTTCTAAAGCTAGTAGAAAAACAAAGGTACTTTCTCAGTATCTCGTTTACTATCCTTTTACTTTATAGGAGTTGTTTTGCCATGAATGAATTTTCCATTGACTTAAAATTGACCTATTTGAGACATACCTTGTTGATTTCTTTAGCTTAGAACCTTTCTCTCATTAGCATCTGTTGATCTTTGAGGAGCACATTTTTGTGCACCACCATACTCCCCCCTTCCCTAAGATATTCAACGGTGTACTCTTTGGATTATAATATATACCCAGATACTAATATGTGGATTTAAGCCATGATTTATGACAAGCCGTGATTTATGACAATATTTATTCATTTTGCAGTCTAAATAAGTCATCAGTGGTTACATCCCACAATATTTAATTAAGGCAGTGCTTTGTCAAAAGTTCAAAAATAATAGAAGTAAAAGCCAGTGAATCACTGAAGTAGTAATTGGTAAAACTTTATTGTGCACACCAAAAAACTCTTTGCAAACCAGGAGCAGTTGAACCAAAACATGGAATGAGGCTCAGGGGGATATTGTTATAAAGCAGCTTACATAGTGAGAAGGCTGTGACTGTTTATTCTTCACAGTGATTGGGTAGAATATTAGAATTTTTTTTAATGATAGGGAATTGGTCAGTGGTTACTTTGTATCAACCTTGGGGAACACTTCAGCTTTTGCCTATGATTTCCAGCAAGTTACTTAACTCTTTTATGCTTCATAGTTTCCACTTTGATAAAATGGGGACAATAAAATTGTTAAATAAAATTACTATTAAGAGCTGCACGTAATACCTCATTCTTCCAGCTGCTGTTCTAAGTGCTTTGCACATATTAACACATTTAATCCTCAGTAATTCTGAGGTGGGTTTCATTATTATCTCCTATTTATACATGAGGAAACTGAAGCACAGAAGGTTACCTACCTTGTCTGGGTCCTACACCAAATGATGGAGAAAAGAATTAAACCCCTGTCATCAAATTCCAGCACCTCAGCTCTTTACCACTTCACATACTGTGTCTCCAGCCAGAACAGTACCTCTTCCTTTGTAGATCTTTTTGAGAAGAAGAAGGTGTCTGTAAAAGAAGAAGGTATGGAAGTAAAAGATACAGGATTACTGTCTTAACCCACTATTTAGCCTAGTGGCAGCCAGGATTTTCATGTGAAAATGAAACAGGCAGGGGGATAAATGTCTACCATATTGACTAGAGGCTTACATTCTGTTTCTAGAACTATATCTGGCACATATTAGGAATTTTCCTCTGGTGTAATTATCTGCAACAGAGACTTGGTTACATAGGCTGTGAATTGCTCTTAGACATTAGCTTCTAATTCATAAATACTATAATTGTTTAGAATTTGAAGGCATCGTACCTACCCATGAAGGCAATAGTTTTCCATAGGTCAATGAAACCTCACGTGTTTTTCCAGTCATTAATAATGAGACATAGTCACTTGACCTGACTGATGGCAAAAGGACATACACATATATATTTTCAATTCCATTCCTTCTACATAATAGAAATCCCCATACTGAACATTTAGAAGTACCTATAGAATTTTAAATCTAGAAGAAACCAAGAGCCAAATTGTTAGGTTTCCCAAAATCACACATCTGGTAGTTGCACATGATCACCTGATTCCTTGTGCATTGCTGTTCCTTGCGCTGCTTGCTGGTCATACTGTGCTCTTCACCTTATGATGCTTGAAGGAACTTCAGTAGCATAATTCAGTTCTTCATCAGATGCTTAATGAGCACCTGTTATATGAAAGCTCTTGTGCTAAGGACTGAAGATAGGAAAATTCTTGACTTCAGTTACAGGAAACAGACATATAAGCAGATAATTATGACATAACTAAGTGTTATGGTTGAGGTGCTTTTCTTCTTTTAATCTTATATTCTCTCTTTCTCCTATATCATGAACTCCTTAACTCAGAAAATCGTAGCCATGAAGCAAAGCTCAAAGAACTTTTAAAAGTTTTCTGTATATAATATTAACATAGCTAATGTATATCAACCAAAAAGTGACTTGCATAGTTAAGCTCCGACATATATGTGTGTGTATGTATATGTGTGCTCAGGCATTTTATTCCTCACTGTTTCTACAGAGCAGTTGGTAATCACGTTACTATGAGTCTGCTAAACTGTGAAAACAGCTGTGGATCCAGCCAGTCTGAAAGTGACTGCTGTGCCGCCATGGCCAGCTCCTGTAGCGCTGCAGCAAAAGATGACAGTGTGAGTGGAACCGCCAGCACGGGGAACCTCTCCAGCTCTTTTATGGAAGAGATCCAGGGGTACGATGTGGAGTTTGACCCACCCCTAGAAAGCAAGTATGAATGTCCCATCTGCCTGATGGCGTTACGGGAAGCGGTACAAACACCATGTGGCCACAGGTTCTGCAAAGCTTGCATCATCAAATCAATAAGGTATGTGAGCGGGGCACCTGGGCGCCACATTCAGTTGAGCGTCCGACTCTTGGTTTCAACTCAGGTGGTGATCTCAGCGTCATGAGATCGAGCCCCGAATCAGAGTCTGCTTAAGACTCTGCCTCTCCCCTCTGCTTGCACATGTTTTCTTTCTCTCTCAAATAAGTAAATAACTCTTGAAAAAAAAATAATAAAGTACATGAGCATAAGAACTGTGTCCAGTAACAGAACCAAATACAGAGAACATTATTCCATAGCACACAGGACCTCCCGAGAATAGTCTTATATGTAAAAAGTTACTTAGGGAAAGGCACACTGGACAGAAAATTGAGAAATTTAGATTCTTACTCATTTCTGCTGTGGTATGAAAGGTAACTACTGTCCTGTCCCCTCCTGACACTCAGATAAATAGGTAAATTAGCTATTTCTACTTAAAGCAGTTCTGTTGCAGACTAAGGGGTGAGTCTCTATGCTTTAAGAAAATAATACAGAACACATGTGCCTTAGGGGCACCTGGCTTGGTCAGTCAGAGAAGTGTGCAACTCTTGATCTCAGAGTTGTGGGTTTGAGCCCCATGTTGGATATAGAGACTGCTTAAAAATAAAATTTAAAAAAATGTACCTTAAATGACGATGCTGTTAGAATGTGATAATCTCAGCCATACAAAGAATGCTGACTTTTAAGTGATCAGTTATTCTTATTTTAGCTGTGTTAAATTCTGTTACCTGGGGTCTATGGACAACTGTAAAATAAAAAGTATTTTTAAAGGAAGTATTAGTTGATGGCTCTACTTCATAATATATCCAAAATCAAATTCCTTCTCACTTCCTCCACTTGCTACTGCCATCTGATTCACCATCAGCCCTCTCAGCCCTCCTGCTTCTACCCTTGCCTTCGTCCATACTGTTTTCAGTACAACCTGTTTCAGTAAAATAAGTAAGATGATACCATCACTGCTCAGAACATTGCAGCAGGTCATCTGAGAACACAAGCCAAGGTCCTTATAAGGCCCTGTGTGATAGGCTCATAGTCCATTTTCTGACCACCTCTCTACTACACTCCCTTCCTTCCACCAGTTCATTCTGCTATTTCTTGAACTGTCAAGCGTACTCTTGCCCCGGGGAGTTGGCTTTAACTGCTCTCTCTGCTTGGAGCACTCTTACTTCAGCTAATTGCTTAGCTAATACTCTTTCCTTCCCCCAGTGTGGCTCACATCTCACCTTCTCATAGGTAACTGAGCCACCCTATTTATACCAAAGCATGATTACCTCCCCCCACACTCTCGGTCTCCCTTAACCTACTTTTCTTTCTTCCTTAGCACTTTTCATCTTCTGAAATACCAGATAATTTGTTTATTCTCTGCTTTTGTTTAACTGGAAGATAAGCTTCTTGGGAGCAGAAGTTGAGATCTCTTTTATTTCTTGATATTTCCTAAGTGCCAAGAACAGGGTCTGACACACAGTTGGTGCTCAGTAAATCATAGTTGCTTTGACCAAATGAAGGTAGATGGGATTTCCACAAGTGATTCAAATTCATCTCCTAAGAAATAGATACATTTTACTATAATTCAGAAGTAGATGGGAATATTTTTAGGTGACTAAAGGGTTCTATACAGAACAAAAATAGCGGAAGAAGGTGGGGGGGGATTTTATGTTCTTCAATACGTTTCTGGTTATGTTGGTAGAATCATTCTTAAGCTGGCTCTTCACTAGTCTTACAAGTTTTTCTCTTTCAACTTTTAAATTAACTTTAGCATAAAACTTGAATTTAGGGTAACTGCATCCATACTTGGGACTTGGCTTGATTTAAGTTGCAAGGGAACATGTGACTTGTGTCAATTCTTGAAAAAACTGTGTTACCCACTGTTGAATTGGTAAGATCTGTTGAGGGTAGGTTTTCTCACCCTCCTCACATGGCACTTTGGGCCAGAAAATTTTTTGTTGTGGAAATTATTGTAGGATGATTTAGCAGCATCCCTGGCCTCTGTTCATGGATGTTATAGTATCCCCCCCTCCCCAACTCTGACACCCAGAGTGGTCTCCAGACATTGCCAAATGTCCCATGGGGGGGCAGAATTGCCCTGGTTGAGACCAGTGGTTTAGAATGTACATGAGAATGATGTTAAAGGCTCAATTTTTTTTTGCTTATATCGTTATGTTGGCAATAAAAATGGATTATTGGTTTTCCTGTGAGTAAAAATGTATAGTATTTTACCAAGTGTCACACATCCCAGGAAGGGATGTTTTTTAGTAGCAAAGTTCATGCAAGTAGTGGGACATGGTCTGAAAAGGAAGTAAAACCCACAAAAGGAAGTCCGAGCCTTTTTTTTTTTTCCTGTCTCCCTCCAAGTTAGAAATGACCATTTAACTTTAACTCTGAAGTTCTTAAAAGGAACAGCTCTGGAATTTTTCAACTCTTACAGTCATTCAAGGAATCAAAATCTATCTCAATTCAATTCCATTTTCTTCTGGAGTGATTGATAATGCTGTGGACAGTGGTTTCCAGTTTACTCTGTAAGGTCGTTCTTATTTTTCTCTTAGTCATCCATCACTTAAGTTTTGGGCATCTATTTGTTTGCTTCTCAGAAAGTATTTGACAATGTAGTAATAACATGCGTTCTGAGAGAGGCCTCATAAAGGCCATGTCTCTCACCTTTTATTAGTTCTAAGGCCTTTGACAGCAGACCCCATTTTTCAGCAGCTTTTTACCTGCAGCAGCGATTGGCACTGTTGGTTTACACATAGAAGGTGCTCAACAAATATTTGAGTGATCGAGTAGCCTACCTGACCTGCCATATTTTGTCAGGTAAAGATTGAGACATCCCAGAAAGTTAAAGGGGAGTGTCAAACACCCAAGCTTCCTGGGGATGATTTTTCCGTTGTAAGATGGAATAAACCACCTGGAATCAAGACATAGAGGTGCTCTAACTCCCTACTGAAGTGTACCTTAAACATAAAGGAAACCTTCTGTGGCCTGTGAGCCAGAGTATTACAGTGACCTTAAAATATGACCTCGTAGGGGTACTGCTGATTGGTTTTATTTTTCCTTATGACCAAGCAGCACAGTACAGACATGTTGTTGGCACACAAGCGGTACATCTAGTGCCGTCTCACTAGGACATTGTGCGGCTGCTCACAGAGCAGAGGCCTGCCAGACTGCCACAGTTCCCACCCTTAACTTTCACTTCACTTCATGCCAATCAAAATACAATTTAATCAATTTTTCTCATTTTTTGCTTTAAATCTTTCCCAAATCTAAAATGCACATAGTTTTTGATAGGTAACCAAATGGTGCTAGTTGTATTCGTTTCAGTGAAGAACACTTGTTAAACTGTCTGCAAAAGAACAGTTTATTTTGGTGATATCCCATATGATGTGTTAAATTACTTTCCATAGGAAATAATCAATGGAGAATTTATATGCAGTGACTTAAAGTTTTGTGTTTTCTAACGTTAACATTTGTTTAAATCTGCTAAGTGTATGTATCTTACTTGTTTCTTTTAGGGATGCTGGTCACAAATGTCCAGTTGACAATGAAATATTGCTGGAAAATCAACTATTTCCTGACAATTTTGCAAAACGAGAGATTCTTTCTCTGATGGTGAAGTGTCCAAATGAAGGTTGTTTGCACAAGATGGAACTGAGGCATCTTGAGGTATTAAAATTATTTTCTGTTAGCATATATGCAGGGTAGTTCCTCGAGGGTATGCACTTTGCTGTGTCCCATCTGTGCCTAGTATATAATAATTGGTTAATAAATTCTTGCTGAATTAATACGAGTTCTTTCATAATTGAATATAAATGAGTAGAAACCATATATTTCTTAATTCCATATACTCACTCTTTGCCCCAGTGATAATAAGAAAGAAATCAGTATTCTATTACAAGCTTTTTCAGTGAACATTATCTGCAGTAAAACAGGATTTCAAATATAAGCATCACATGTTAGTCTCTTAATTTTGTTCCTCTCATTTGGAAATAAGCAGCAAACTCCACGTAGTCCGTCATCTTAGTATCCTAACCATACTTTTTTTCTCTGTTTTTATTTTATTATGAGCTAAATGGAGTCCTCCTACAGCTTGAGATTAGCTGAAGCAATCAGATAAAAGCATTTGCTTTTTAAATAAAACAATTCTTAGCTTGGTTGTTTTACAATAATTAAATTTTGTTTATGTTGTATTTGAAATTAAGTGTTTAAAATGTATTTGCGGGGCACCTGGGTGGCTCAGTCAGTTAAGTGTTTGCCTTCGGCTCAGGTCATGATCCCAGGGTCCTGGAACTGAGCCCAGCATCGGGCTCCCTGCTCAGTGGGGACCCTGCTTCTCCCTCTCCCTCTGCTGCTCCCCCTGCTTGTGCATTCTCTCTTTTTCTCTCAAATAAATAAATAAATAAAATCTTTAAAAAAAAATCTCTGGCTTAACAATGGGAAGCCAATTAAGTCTTTAAAAAAATAAAATGTATTTGCAGCATGCCTGCCTTTACTTAGCTCCTTTTGAAGGAATGGTCCTTTTGACACAGTACTAAATTGATAATCAGAAAATCTGACTTCTTTCCCTAATTGGATACATGAACTTGAGAGTTCACATTCTTTGTATAAACTTGTAATTCACAACCATTATTTAAATTGAGTAAGGCCAGGGGCACCTGGGTGGCTCTGTCCATTAAGTGTCTGACTCTTGATTTTGGCTCAGATCATGATCTCAGGGTCATGGGATTAAGCCCCATATTGGGCTCTGCACTCAGTGTAAATATGCTTGTCCCTCTCCCTCTGTTCTTCCTCCTATTCACTCGCTCACTCTCTGTCTCTAAAATAAATAAAATCTTAAAAAAATCAAAAATAAATTTAGTAAGACCTTCATATGGTGTGTGCTAGACAATACAGGTTCAGTAGCCAGTTCTATAAAAGGGAACAGTATATTCTTAGATTATTTTTCAGGAAATTTCATAAGGATTGGCAAATACTAATCAATTACATTTTCCTTATTACAGGATCACCAAGCACATTGTGAGTTTGCTCTCATGAATTGTCCCCAGTGCCAACGTCCCTTCCAAAAATGCCAACTTAATATTCACATTCTTAAGGAGTGCCCAAGGAGACAAGTTTCTTGCATGAACTGTGCTGCGTTGATGGCATTTGAAGATAAAGAGGCATGTACTAACTTGGATTTGTTCATTTCACTACTTCTTTAAAACAAATTTTTAATGTACATCTGAGGGTATAGAAGAGGATGTTACTCCAAATCTGAGTCTATATTATCAGTGGTGGAAGATTGACTTTTAAGAAAGGGGTCAGTAAACCATTTTAGTAAGTAAGTGTAGAGTTTATACTTGTATATCTTTCTTAGAAAACATTGTTTATACTACTTAACCACTATAGTAGATCTGCAAGTAACACAAGCTTCTAGGAAAGACATAGACTGTATGCTTTTCTATGTGATATTTTAATGACCAATTTTGGATTAGAGACAAGCAAGTAGAATGATTACTACTTTATCAGACTTACACTTTTCTTTTTGAAAAGGAGAATGGGTGGTTAAAACTTGTATGGAGAATAAAAACCATGAAGTGTATTCCTTTGGTGATAATTTATCGAACTATATCCATGTAAGGAATTCACTTTTCTGTACATATGTTATGCTTCAATTAAAATGTTTATCTTTAACAAGAAACATCATGGTGCTTGACAGCATCATAGTAATAGAGCAGTTTTCCATTCAGAAACTGAGGTGTGTGGGGCGCCTGGGTGGCACAGCGGTTAAGCGTCTGCCTTCGGCTCAGGGCGTGATCCCGGCGTTACGGGATCGAGCCCCACATCAGGCTCCTCTGCTGTGAGCCTGCTTCTTCCTCTCCCACTCCCCCTGCTTGTGTTCCCTCTCTCGCTGGCTGTCTCTATCTCTGTCAAATAAATAAATAAAATCTTTTTAAAAAAAAAAAAGAAACTGAGGTGTGGAGAGGTTAAGTAATTTTATGTTAATATAGTCAGTGGCAAAGCTAGCACTAAGATCTAGTCCAGGATCCCCATCCTATGTCCTCTTTACTAAAATAACCTACCTATAATTTATGTTTTTTTATAGTGATGAAGATACTTCCTTAAACTTTATTTCTTATAAATTCATCTTGGTAATTTTCCCTACTTTCTTAGAAGGTCAAGCATATTCATTAAGTTGATGAAATATTAAAGAAGTATGCTAACCTGCTAATAAACATGTAGAGAAGTCTTAGGCATAATTAGAGCAAATTGATGTCTTCCTAAACTTTAGTAAGTTAAGTGGACTTAACATGGAAGCTTAATTACTTCTCAGCATAGCATCTAAACTAAGTTTTGGAACACAAAGCTCACCTTCCTTCCTCTTGCCCTAATAATACTTCTGTTCTTTTAACCTTCCTGGTAAGAGTTTTAGTTAAGTCATCAAGCTGCTGCTGGAAATTTTTGGAAAGGGGCCTTTGGAGAATTATATTACTGGTAAATTTTGTCCCAACTAGTTGCAGAAGAAGTTCAAAAGAAATAATTTAAAACATTCGCTTGTGTACTATTCATATTCTTTTAAAGAGCTGGAAGGTGAGATGAATCTCTCATTACTACACTGGCTCCCTTTGGAAAGAAAATAACCTTTGTACATTATTCTTATATTTTTGTTTTGCACAAATTGAGGTCCTTAATTTTTTATAGTGAATTACTTTTTATAAAAATAGACTGTTTTTACTTTTTCAGATTTTCTCATGCTTTTTTTATATTTTTCTAATAAAATTTAGATGCATGACCAGAACTGTCCTTTGGCAAATGTCATCTGTGAATACTGCAATACCATGCTCATCAGAGAACAGGTATAATGATTCCCTTTCACGAGTTAATATTTCCATCAATAAAGAAACAAGTTAGGTTTTTAATGGGAAATTTAAATCAATAAAGCAAAATGAATACAGATTGAAGAAGTATTAAAACAAAAGTTTTCATGTAAATTAATAGAGTACTTTCAGAAAGAACAAAATATTCAGCCCTAAGTACTTAAAATTCCCAAGTCATTAACATATACCCATGTTTGTGTATATTCATAAAAATTCCTACCAAACGCAGGTCATTTTAAGTTAAAAGTAATCAAAAAAATCTCCATTTGAAGAAAGAAAAAAACTTCGAGAAATGCATATTTGCACCTGTGGAACAGGGATCTTAAGTGTTGAGAGACCAGCTGAAAGAGAGCAATGAAACAGAAGAAAGCAAGTCTGTTCAGTAGCAGAGCATTATTTATACCTGTAGCCCCTGAGACCTATTGGGACATTTTGACATTTCTAAGATGGGTAGCGCCTCTGTTCATTTGCGCTGTAGACTGCTAATGGGCATCATCAAAAGTAGTCGTTATAATAGAAAACTGTACATTTGTATTAATAGAGAAAGGAAAATTCCATCTGATTGCTATCTTTTGACATTTGGGGAGTTTACCCACAAAATATGAATATTAGTCACTAAATATTTATACACCCATGAAATCTGCAAACCCAAAGATTGTAATTGATTACTTTAATAAGTAGCAGCAAGCAAAACCCGTCACTTGACTAAACTTTTCCATTTGTCTTTTAACAGAGTCTTTTAGGTTTTTTTTCCCAACAAAGCTTTAATTTGAAGCTGTTAAACTTCCTTTTCCTTATGAAGTCTCACCACCTTAGTTCTCTTTTTTGCTCTGTTTTAATATTTGAAGGAGACCATATATCACATATTAAACCTAGCAAAAATAAAATAACGTAGGAAAAAACTCTAGGTTAAGAGGAAACCTAGGTCTTGATATTGGCCGTGCCCCTAACTTGCACACTGATCTCTGATAAGAAAGCTCACATTTCTAGATCAGGAATCAGCAGACCAGCCCACCAGCCCATCTGGCCTACTGCTTGTTTTTATAAGTACACTTTATTGGAACACAGCCATGCCCATATGTCCGGGTGTTGTACATGGCTAGTGTACCATGATGGTAAGAGTTGAATACTTGGGACAGAGACCAGAAGGTCTACAAAGCTGAAAATACTTACTGTCCGTCCCTTTACAAAAAATTCTGCAGACTGTTGTTCTAGACCACTGTTCTAGATTACGCAGAATGAAGAATTGGTCTAAGTAGTTTCTGTAGTCATTTCTGCTTGAAGTATCTATGAATATAGCCAAAGTAAATTGCTAAAGGGAATTTGGCTCCACTTTCAAAGAACTTGATTCTACATGATGGATCTCACCTTAAAGAATGTGTTTTAGAGTCCCCAAATCAAAGGCTGAGACTCTCTTTAGAACTTTTATTAATGTTCTTAAAATACCTTCTAACATCTGCATCTCCCCCCTGGTAACCAAAACACGCCCTAGTTAAAAGAAAGATTGATGAGAGCCTGTCATGAGGGAAATAATGGCCACAGCCAGTGGTTTCAGTGTGTGGAGTTAACTGTTCCCTATTAAGTGGCCTGCACCACAGTGAGAGTCTGGAGTTTGCAGTTGTAGTTGCCATCAGAAGGTGCTTTTTCTCTAAAGTGCCACTAGAGGGGGTTAATTCCTAGCAATAGAAACATTCATTTTCTGGAACTTTGAGCGATTTGGGGGGATGGTATGAGATGTTGCTCTTTCCTTTCTCTGTGACTTTTGGAAGTAAATATTATTTTGATCTTTGTGGGCTACACGGTTCCTGTTGCAACTACTCAGCTCTGCGTTGTGCAAAAGCATCCATAGACAATACATGATTTTGTTTAGATGAAATATAAATATTTCAAATGTGATCTTATTAAACTAGAACATGATATGCAAGGAGAACCATTTTTCAACCTTTGTTTTGGTTTTCAGATGCCTAATCACTATGATCTAGACTGTCCAACAGCCCCAATTCCATGCACATTCAGTACTTTCGGTTGCCATGTAAAGGTAAGGGTTTTTTCTTTTTTTTTAATTCTTGACTATCAAGGAAAATTCTGTTCTATAGTGGAGTTGAGAATACCAGTGTAAGGGGACATGGCTGACATGCAGTGTATAAGCTTTGAGCTCCAAAGAGAAATTGGGACTCAGAATATTGATTTGGGGAAGTGGTCCATGATGATAATAGAAGGTCGGTCAAGATCATATAGCGTGAGTGTGTACAGGAAGGAGAAGCAGACTATCAAAGGAGTCATGAACAGACTGTATTAGAAATTGGTGAACCAGGTAAGGAAAGGTGGTATTATTATGCTTTCCAAAATTAGTTTCAAGACTAGTGATCAGTGTCAAATATTTGAGTCAAATATTTGAATCAAATATTTAAGATTGATGGTTATTTTTTTTAAATATTGGTTTATTTGAGAGAGAGAATGCGTGTGTGCACAGGGGAAAGGACAAAGAGAGAGTCTTAAGCACACTCCCCACTGAGCACAGAGCTGGCCCTGACTGAGGGGCTTGATCTCACAGCCCTGAGAACATGACCTGAGCTGAAACCAAAAGTTGGCCACTTACCTGACTGTGTTGTCCAGGCGTCCCAGAGATAGATGCTTATTAATGATAAGTTACTCTTTCTGGAGAGTCCAGCTATATTTCTGCTTTTCCGTTATGCTTTTTTACCTGACTTTTTACTATAAGCATGCATTTAGTAATTTTTAAGAATAAAGTGAGGAAATGGTGTATACTATGATTACATTTTGTGGGAAGATTCTGTATTGTATGCATAGAGAAAAAGACTTGAAGGAAATGTATCAAAATGTTAAATTGGGGGGGGTGCCTGGGTGGCTCAATTGGTTAAGTATCTGCCTTCCACTAAGGTCATGATCCCGGGGTCCTGGGATCAAGCCCTGAGTCAGGCTCCCTGCTCAGTAGGGAGTCTGCTTCTCCCTCTCCTCCCCACTCGTGCTCCCTCTCACTGTCTATCTGTCTCTCTCTTTTTCAAATAAATAAATAAAATCTTTTTTAAAAACGTTAATGGTAGTTAGGTGAGATCATAGGTAACTCGTTTTCTTTTTGGTTATCTGTATTTTCTGGTTTTCGATAATATATGGAATTACTTTTATAATAGAAGTTATAAATATTTTTTCATATAACAATTAAGATGTTCTTGATGACATGAGAAGAGGGTGGAGACAAGAAAGATTATACTTCGCAGCAGTTTGGAAAACAAATGAATTGGGGACAGCGCATATGGACTACTCTGAGTTGTAAAAGCAAGAGGGAGAAAATGGTATTAGCTAAAGAGAGACATGAGATCGATAGAGAGGTGTACTTTTTTTTTCGATAGGAAAGCTGTAATATATTCTGAGGGAAAGGGTTAAGGGGAGGGAACGAAGATAAAGGAGGAGGGGGGAAAAACCTCTGAGGTCTTGAAAAGATGGGTGCCAATGAGAGCCCAGGTGAAGCATTAATGTTGGACAAGCAGAGAGTCCTCTCTGAGTCAGAAGAGAAGGATGGGTGTAGATCCTGATACTTTTATAGGTGGGAGGGAGATTTAGCTGAGTGAAAGGTGAGAGTATTCAGCACATAGCCTCACTTTTTCAGTGAATGAAGAGATAAGATCATCTCACTGGATCAAGAATTTGATGAAGACAAAAGGTTGTAAGGGATTGAGGGAAGTCATGACATCACTTAAAAGCCTTTCATTTGGCTTGGCTAGGTCCCTTTCCTAGTCCTCACAGTATCTGGTCCCAGCCTAAGGCTTGTGCTTGGTTTTTAGATGCAGAGGAATCACTTGGCACGCCACCTACAAGAGAATACGCAGTCGCACATGAGAATGTTGGCTCAGGCTGTTCAGAGTTTAAGTCTTGCTTTAGCTCCTGTACCTCAGCGTGATATGCCGCCGTATGATTCTTCCTCTGTGTCCCGGGTCTCTACTCCGTGTCACCCAGAGGTCCATAATTTCCAAGAAACCATTCAGCAGTTAGAGGGTCGCCTCGTAAGACAAGACCATCAAATCCGAGAGCTGACTGCTAAAATGGAAACTCAGAGCATGTATGTAAGTGAGCTCAAGCGAACTATTCGAACCCTTGAAGACAAAGTTGCTGAAATAGAGGCGCAGCAGTGCAACGGCATCTACATCTGGAAGATCGGCAACTTTGGGATGCATTTGAAGTCTCAGGAAGAGGAGAAACCTGTTGTCATTCACAGCCCTGGATTCTACACAGGCAAACCCGGCTACAAACTGTGCATGCGCCTGCACCTGCAGTTACCGACCGCTCAGCGCTGCGCTAATTATATATCCCTCTTTGTCCACACCATGCAAGGGGAGTATGACAGCCACCTCCCTTGGCCCTTCCAGGGTACAATACGCCTTGCAATTCTTGATCAGTCTGAAGCACCTGTAAGGCAAAACCATGAAGAGATCATGGATGCCAAACCAGAGCTGCTTGCCTTCCAGAGACCCACAATCCCACGGAACCCAAAAGGTTTTGGCTATGTGACTTTTATGCATCTGGAAGCCCTAAGACAAAGAACCTTCATTAAGGATGATACTTTACTAGTACGCTGTGAGGTCTCTACCCGCTTCGACATGGGCAGTCTCCGGAGGGAGGGTTTTCAGCCACGAAGTACTGATTCGGGGACATAGCATCCCTGCATTTGTTCAAAAACAAAAAGCCGTCTGGAGAAAGCAGTGGCTTTCCTTGCCTTGTTCTCAATAATATGCAAACCAAAAAAGAAGTGGGAAGGATACACCGGTGAATGTTATTAGACAGGTCACTTACCACTTCTTCCTGTTACAAATCTCTGAGGCAGTTTTTTTTTTCCTTGGGAATCTACACGTTCTGTGCTTTCTCAGAAACCGAAGTGCCTGTGGCATATTGCAGCGGCTCTTTCGTCATTTAGTATACCTCTTTGTTGTACTTCCATGGGCTTTTGCTCCAGTGTGTTTGATTGTCAGAAAGCCCGTGGTTGGACTAGTAAAGCTCAGACCTTTTAATAATAATGGACATTCCTTAAAACTTCAGCTTATTTTTATATTATATGTAATATATTAAACTTGAGAATCACTACTGCCTCGTGCTGGTGCCAGCGAGAATTATTACTCTGGAGCTGAGTTCTCATTTTATTTGACCTTGTATGAATTTCAGAGGATTTGAACCTTAATCCTTGGAAAGCTTAAGTTCTCATGCACTCCAAGCCCCCCACCCGCCCCACCCAGGGTATTACTAAGGATATTCAGAAACTAGTTTAAACCCTAAATATAACCTTACTTATTTAGTGTAAACACCTTGTCTTCTTGTTTAAATATTCCATTCTATTTGACTTACATATTTCCTTGAGGCTACAAGTAGCATCTTCTCCAGAGTTGAGAATGCTGAGAACCACGTGGGTACCAACTGCCTGGTCTGATACTATAAATCCCTTTTTATCCATTCAGTGCAGAGTGAATTCTCCAGCTTTACATATGTTCTCTGTGGCTTCATGCTTGTAGGACAAGGAGATGCAGTTATAATCAACAGAAAAAATACGTCTTGACTAGTCAACCAACATGGCATCTTACTGGTGGTGACAGGAGCTATCTGAGCCAGAAATTTTCAGCTCTTTTGAACACCTTCTGGTAGTTGTTAAATGGAATAAAACTGATTTCCTAAAAACAGAATTTCTTAATACTTGGGAGATCACTGGAGATAACCTGAGAGGTCATCAAACCAAGGTAGGAAGTTGTAGTGGTTCTGTCAGTGGTTCTGTCAGGACTTAGCCTGAGTAGGTTGCTTTGGTCCAACAATACGTAGTTGAGGAGGGTCATGTAGAATGTATTGAAGTGGCTAAATGTTCCTAATAGGGAGAGATGGTTTTTGTGCTGTTGATTTGTTAAGGCCTATAGATATTAAATCTTATGGTGAAATCTTGTTCTCAGGGAGTCCCACGGCTAGTATAGGCTCTTAGAAGAATCTTAGAGGACCCATACTCTATGCTGTTTACACAAGATTGTTTAATGCTGTCTGGTCATGAGAGATGGAATTATATCTTTCAAGGGGCTAAGTCAGAGCTCCCTGACAAGCACTGAAGATGAGCCTTAATTTCAAAAGGAAGCCAAGAGACCTTGTCTGTGGAGAAGAATGGTTTCGGTTCCAGGCAGACCCAGCAAGTGTCACTTTGACTTTTCCCTTTGCTTGTGTTTCTGCCCTTCCTCTCTACCCCACATTTAGGCTCCTGCTCTGATGTGTTTATGTTATACAGTAAAAATAAAGGTCATGCAGAGATCCTGTTCCCCAGAGTTACCAACTGTACCACCTGCTCATCACGGGTTCCCAGCTCACTTCCTGGCAGTTGGTGTCCCTTAGCTGCTGTGCCTTCCAACTAGCTCTGGAGAATCATTGCAGCACCACCCTCTAGGTTGGGAGCCCTGCACTGCTGCTGTTCTTGTGATTGTTTTTCAGTGAGTAATTGTTGCGTTCCATTTAAGAAGCAAATGGTAGGCTTTTTTGTTGCATAGAAAAAGCCTGAAGGAAATATACTGAACTATTTTTGATAACTTATATTCTTTGCGCTTTCTTAATATGTTTTACATTTTCTACAATAAACCTATTTTTTATGAGAGGGGAAAAAATGTTGCCATAAAACATTCAACCCCACCAAAAAAGGAAATACTATTTGAAAGCTTCCAGGTCAAATTCTATTAAAAGCATGGCTGTGCTTTAGGTACTGAAGCCAGTCACTTCCTGCTTTGGTTAGTTTATTTTTTTTCTACTAACTGCTTAATCCAAACAAAAACAGTTTTTTGCCTAATTTCAACATCTAGCTTCAAGTTTCTCATCTGTAGAATAAGGAGTTGGTTTAGATGTTTCTAAGGTCCACTCCAACCATAAAATTCTGTTTTAAGAAATTAAGTCCTAACCAGCAGAGCATTGACAATACTTATTAAAGGATTTTGCCAGTAGGAAATTGCTCTGCCTTATTTTTTGCTGACATAATACTTCAGATGTAGTATCCCATCAGCCGGTCTCATCTTAATTCAAATAAGCAAATTTTTGTCTCCCCCAAACATGTGGCATTTTCTAAGAAACCAGGCACTTATTTTATACTGGTCATTCACTGCAAATAGAGAGTAAGAGTAATATTCAGACTGTCATTCCAAATAGACCTCACCTCAGAATCAACCCTGAGATGGAAAAGCCGGCCTCTTGCATTTTTCCAGTCCGCCCAACTCAAACATGCTGGCTTCACTCAACTGGCTTTCTAGTGTTTGCGCCGCACATTTTTATTTTATTAACCTTTGAACGTGTTGATCTGACATCGTTCTCGAACGTAGCGAAATTGTTCCCTCTTTTCCCAGAGAGGTCCAACCCAGCGTGGGAGGGGACTGGCCGCAAGTCGTGTATTTGGCTGTGGGGAAACAAGTGAGGATGTTGATTTGTAGTTGGGGAGTTTTTACCGTCCTTTGGCCGGGGCAGCAGTGACAGCTTCTGGCTATGCTACGGTATGATTCAACTCTTACTGTGGGGGCCGATCAAGGGAAATAGAATGAAAGGCGTGTTTTTTCCTCTAATGATGGGCTAATACAGAGATGTTGGATGGTAGCTGACAGTTTTTGTGACAGGTATAAAATTAAGTTCTCCATTACTGTTTCTGTACCAGTGAAGTCTTAGATAAACTAAGCATGAATTAGGCATTATGAATTATGCATGCAATTAGAATCCATTCTCCTTAAAGAGAAGCAGTTGCTCGTCATTCCTTTATCCAGGGAACCCTCCGATCTCTGGTGACCGGAAAACACTTTTAATTAGGAGAGAGGTTTTTCTGACATAAGACTTGAAAAGCACTGTACTTCAATTCAGTTACTCCAGCTCTTTTTTTTGGGGGGGGGGGCTTGTCTCAAATTATGAATTATGCTCATCATTTATATAAAATACCATTAGGTCTGTTTTGTGATGCCTAGTTCCACAGAGCCTAAGCACTGCAATGCCTTAAAGAAATGAAAAATGGACAAGAGTCGTTTGTACTTTTCTTTTGAAATACGTTTTTTTCTAAAATTTCCAGATTCACACAATAAGCTATAGTAAGTTTCACAGTTGATACCATTGCATTCTATAGAATGGGGTTGATACTTCCAAATTCCCAGTCTCCAGAAAGTTGATTTGATGAAATTGAATTTAGATGGCTCTCTACAGATTGTAATATTCAATTACAGCCTTCACTTTTAGTCACCCACTTGCAGAGAGGCCTACTTGTTTCTCTAAATGTCACCTAAGACTTTAATTTAGTTTTAAATTAGCCTTTTCCTCCCCCAAAATTGTTATTATAAAGTTATGAAATACTGAAAAATCATTCTAGATGGGGCAAGCATGCTGTGGAATGAGGAAATGTGGTGCTGGTTTTTTTTTCTCTCAAAGTGCTTTCTCAGCCAGACGCCAGCCCTGCCTTTAGGACAGGAGGGAAAGAGAGGCTGACTCTTCTGCTCCCTCAAGGCTCGCAGCTCTGAATGCCCCCCTGGAAAGTCACCAGAGCACAGCCGCAATGCTGCTTCCCAGCTGTGGTTTCCGAAAGGGAGAGCCTCCTGTTAGAGCTGCCTTGCCTCTGCCGGCTGATTGCATTTACCCTAAAGATTTCAGGGTAAAAATTAAAATGCCAGTGAAGAGAAGAGCATATGGGTTCCTGTATTCCAAGAAAGAAATGCTGCCAGTCTTAGAAGCACATAATGACAGTTTTCCTCCAGTCCAAAGGAGAAGTGAAAACTGAGGGACAGGGACAGTGTTCTGTTTACGGTTTCAGCACGGTGCCAGGCATAGAACACACACACATATTTAGTAATGAACTGTTCATGAAAGTGCTGGTTAAAACTGACCAATTTCTGGTAGTTTATTTGTCATGTAAGTTTTAGGTGGATGTTTAGATGGGTTTGGTTGTTTTGTTGTTTTCCCCCCAAGCACTTTCTTTATGAAATTCTTCAAACCGGCAAAGATGTTGGATGAATTGTGCAGTGAACAGCCACCACCTTGAATCTGCAAGTAACATCTTGTAACATTAGCTGTATCACTTAGTACATGTTAATTTTAATGAGACTGCTTCAAGTTTGGTTTCTCTTTAAAAATTTCGCTAAGATAATTAGCTTCAGTTGAGTGATCTTAAACTCTTTGGGGAAACTTGTGATATTTGAGTTGTAGCTGGAATTGTAGTCCTTACTTTCAGCTAGTTTTCAACTTGTAAATCTATTATGCTGAATTTTAATCTTATTTATTTTGCCTGAAGGGATGCTTTTTATAATGGATTTATTTGAAAGTCCTTGATCAATTGTGCAGAATATTCTAATGTTATTTTCACACTTGATAAATTATCCAATTAATTTCTCTGGTGAGAATGTAATTTTGGGCCTATTTTGCTTACACAGGGTTCCAGGATTATGTTCTCAGAGGGCTGAAGAGGCAGTGTAATTTAGCATATATACCACTAAATTAGAAGCTAAGAGACTTGGGTTTTACTCCTGACTGACCATGGGCAAATCAGTTCTCTTTGTCTTTGTCCATTTCTGTTACGTGTAAAGAGTGGGATAGAATCTGAAATTTAGATACTGTTAAGTAATGGGTAACGTTTTTTAATGCTTGGATCTATTAAGATCAACGCTTTATGCACCCAGGGAGGCTCTTATACTTCTGTGACTGTATGACAAGCTATGGGGTGAAAACTGACATAAAAATTGGAGCACATGCAGTGGTCAAAGCGTTGTCAAAGAGCCTGCTATTGCTCAGAGTTCACTATTGCTACAGAAGTTGGGAGCAGGTTTCCTAATCCACCCGAACTGAAAATAACGTGTTTCGTGAAGGGAGTGAATGCAAAGATGGGGGGGGGGGGCTCATCACAGAAAGACCGAAAACCAGTGTTCAGCGGAAGAGCAGGGTGCATGAAAGGGAGGGCTTAAAGGCATTACTCAGATTCACTGCCACACACCTTCCACTGGGCCCTCCAGCCACCCCCGCATCACCATGCACAAACCCAGAGAACAAGCCCCCAAGTGGCACCGGGGCACCGGTGGTCTCCGTCAGGTCAATACAACTGGATTGCAGGGTTGGTGGAGGGATCAACAGGGTTTCCACTCTATTTAGTAGATAAGTGTGACCTGTTCTTTCCAGCCCTACGTTATGCATATAGATTTGCATTGATCTCACAAAGGCACTTGGAGCTCTTACATTAGATCCTGTCTTACTAGTGGTTACAAGAGTCTGACCAAAACAGTGTTTCTTGAATGGCCCCTTATTGAATGTTAGTGTACATGAAAACAAATGCCAGACTGACACGGCCTACACACTCCCACCTGTTGTGGATATTCTCCTCTCAGCTTGTGTATAGCACCGATAGTTTTACCAAAGAAGTACTCTGACCTAAAATGAAATATATATATTAAAATATAACTGGTATCCCGGGTGTTTGTTTTAATAAAATAACTACACTGCTTTGATTTTTGCTTTCTTTGTTTTATTTTGGAGACTGTAACTCTACTGGGAGGGAAGAATGATCCCAGCCACTAGTTTACACATGCAATACAATTAATATTTTGTTCCTAGGTAAATGAGGATTCATTCTAGCCCTTGGTTTAGGCTGTGGTTTCCTCCTAGGGCTTTTAAAACTGTATTTTGCAAAATAAAATTGGGCCCAAAAGAGAAAGAAAGGTTTCCACAACCCTTTTAGGCCCAATGAGAGAATCAGGTAAATAGAAAGTATGAAGCCAGAAACGGCGTGAACTCAGTCCCAACAGATAAATGAGAAGCTGCCACTCCTCCGGGGCCAAGGCCATCCCAGCTGCTCCTTCATTAGCACACCCCCCCCCCCGACACATTTTTTTTAAGTGATGGCTGCCTCTGTCCTACAGCGAAAAAGCATTTTTAGGAAGCTTTCTGTGGGTCAACCCCGTCTCTTCTAAAGTAGACTCAGTCTCCCCAAGTGGGATGTAAAAGTTGGTCAAGCATGCATGCGTTCTACAAAATACCACCTTAATCCTTGTCAAGTTCCAAAGGGGAAATACTGTTATTAACCCCAGAATAAGCCATAACATGTTTTTAAACTCCACCTCTAATTTGGATTAGCTTTCTGACACTTATCTTACTTCTAGTCCATTCTTGTGGATGTCTTGTTACACTTGTCACCTTTTTAAAAATTAACTTTTGTATGGGGACCAGCAGGGGCAGGGTTGCTTTATGAAGTGACAGTTGTAATCTTGTCAGGAAATGATGCCTAATCTCAGTAATTTTTGCTCGGTCTGGGCAGGGATTTGCACATTTCAATAAAAAAGCAAGTCAGCAAGTCTGAGCTTCACAGAATTTATACTTTTGAAAACTAATAAAACCACACTGAGATTTAGATTCCGAAATCCTGAAAAATAATCATTACCCCAGACTTTCTCACCGGCTGCTCCACCCTGACTGGCAGAGATCGATTTAAAAACAACCACAACAAAAAACAAACCGTGTGTGGGAAGGTCTAGCTTCTTGATCCCAGCCGTTTCCCTCTGGCCAGTCCTTTACCCTGAAGCGTCTACGTAAAGCAGACAGAGCCCCACCAGAAGTGCTTAAGAAAGGTCGTTTCCTTTAGCGTAGTTAAGGGCCTGAAAGTGAAATTTATTTCAAACCTAATCGGATATTCTGTTGGAGCCGCTGTGAAAGAAGACAGCAAGCAGGTTTTCTGAGGACAACTAGGCTAACAGACCTGAATTTGGCTTGATACTTGTAGGGGCAGTGTTTTGCAGGTGGTTTTTGTTGTTGTTGTTCCTTTTGTTCGTGACCCACGGTAAATTATAGATACGTAGATAAATACAGAAAGATCGATGGTAGACATAAGGGAATAAATAATATGTGCGCTGACTCAGCTGCAACACGGTGTTTGAAACACTTGCTAACATCTTGATGTGTTCTAATATTTTCTGTTCTTTTTTAAGTGTAGCCCCAGAATCCATATGAGTTTATCAGAGTACAACTTGTCTCTTGAGTCAGGATCTGAGGATTTAAAATACCCCAGAAGGCTGGAGGCCAAAATCACATTCATTCTCTGTTTTAGGGTGCTACCTGTTTGAATGCAGGGGGGCAGGCGGGAGGGTGGGAAGCGGAGAGGCAGATTTCTTTCCGATGTCTCAGAGTTCCTGGCAACATTGAGTGTCTCCTTCATCAGACTATGAACTTTCAAGGACAGGGCCAACCTTTCTGTATCTCAGTTGGGAATCTGAGATATCTAATATGATCCTGGCCTTCTCAAAAGAGAGTCAAACTATGACTGTCATACAGATATCAAATGAACACAAGTTAAAGATTTTATTTAATTCTTAATGAGGGAACCAGGTGGATGGTATACCCCATTCAAAGGAGAATCCAAAGAACAGACACAGGCCAGAAACATGTAAATGAGTGTCCAAATGGAGGCAAAACTCGCTTCTTCCTCTGTAGAGGAGGGATGTCAGGTGAACCTCTCCCCACAGGATATAATTTGCATTTCTAAAAACAAGAATTATTTGCATTTCTCGAAGTTATCTACAGGACAGAGCTGAAAAATAGCTTCCTTAGGGTCAGAATCTGATAACCCTGAAGGCTGTGCTCCAGACAAGATAATGCAGTGTTCCATCAAAGCACAAAATCCCCATTCCTGCCTAGAATTGGACGACTATGACAGCTGGGTGAGGGGACAGCTCCTTCTAGCTCTTACAAAGCTCCAAACTGGAAGACAAGTCAGGAGTAGAGCAAACCCAGCTTAAGAACCATGTGGCAGTAGGGGGCAGCAAAGCTCCATCCCTAAAGAATGCAGACTTTACGAAAAAAATTTGTACAATAGGATTGACCTGGAGTCCATGGACTGAGTCCATAAATCCCCCTGACATTGTATGCAAAATGTTTTATTCTATACATTTTTCTGGGAAGAGAGTCTTTTTCTTTTCTTTTGGCTCTAAGTCTGATGAAGCGACAAAGCACTGTCCCCAAGTATTGGAAATTCCATGTCCTAATTGTCACATTCACAACTGGGTTGCCAGATCAGCTTCAAATTAGAAACACCCGAGGAGTGATTAGGTTGAACCATACGAAACTGCCATTTTTGTAAGGTCACTAAAGAGATGAGTATTGGCAATTTGTTGAGGTTCAACTTAAATATACAGATTCCTGATCTCCCCCCACTCTGATACAGCTAATAGGTAGATGAACATCTGAGATCAACTACCATCTGCATGTTGAAGTTTAGGAAAATGGACTGTTGGACTCCAGGCCACCCCAAAGCCTAGATGTTTAACCCTAGCCTATTCTGGCCATTCTGAACGGTGAAAACCAAGACAGCATGAGGACCATCACCCCACCCAGTTCACTGGGGGGCTTTCTCAAGGGGTCTGATCTGAGGACCACTGGCCTCAGAGTCTCCTGGGGTGCTTGTGAAAATGCGTAGTGTTAGGCCCCATGTTGAACCCCCAGAATTAGACGGCTGAGCAGTGGGCCAGGGAATCTGCATTCTAAATAGGCTCCCTGCCCAGGTAACTCTTCAGCAAAACAAGAGAGTAAGTAATCACAGGATATAGGAGAGACTATGAGCTGAGGTCTATCAGCTATATCAAAGTGTAACTCTTAAAATGGTAAAATCATGGCTCTCATTCAAATATAGAATAGTCATGCGTCAAAGGTTTTGTTGAGCTCATAAATGAATGACAGAACCATTAGTTGGTAAAGCTGATTCCAAGAGCATTTGAGGAAAAAGAATTTATATAAGCCACCGGGAAAAGCATTTCAAAATAAAAAAAATGTTAGAATAAGATTGCTGGGTTAAATAAGAAGCTCGTTAATATCCTCCAGGCTAATACAACCATAGACTTTGGGGTTATCTTTCCTACCAGATAGTAAAACACATAACTTTGCAGTATCTGGCTACCATCAAACAATAAATAGCAAAGTCAAACACAGATACATTCTGCTAGAAAATTAAATAATCCTTGGGTGACTTCATTAAATAATTCCCCAGTATGACTTTGAAAGGACATGCAGCCCCACTTTTTGCTTTATTCCCAAGTTTTAAATAATTCTTTTCTACAGTGAGCAAAGACAGCAGAACACAAGTGTGAGGACTCCGCTCCTCTGGGTGAGAAAATTCAGGCTAGAGCAGATATATTCAAACACAAGAACCACTTCATTCAGAAGGAGGAGAAAACTGTCAGAAGTCACGTATAACCTCCTCGGATTTATTTCAGGCACTACCCATAATCACGTCCTCTTGCTTTGTGAATAAGCATTTTGTCCTCTTTCTAGTTATCTGACTTACAAACTCGTCATTCCGTAATAATTTCTCTTAGAAGTTTAACTGAATAGCCTGCTAAGGTTTTCAGCTTTGTTCTTTTGTGTTTAATCTAAAAATTCAGGCACTTTGTTTGTTTAAACATCAGAAATATCCTCTAATTTTTATGAAACAATTGTCTACCTCAGGAATTAAACTTTGAGCTTCATGAAACATGAAGTGAAATAGAAATACTGTGTGTCCCAACTCAACCTCCATATTTTTTCATAACTTCTCTTGCCTTTAGAGGGATAGCATAGGAATGAACATGTTAGTGTTGGGAATAAACATCTGGAGTTCGGCAGTGTCTTCATTTCGGTTCCTTTTACTAATTTCAGGTAAAATTAAAATTTAGTCATTTTTGTGAAGTAATCTTTCAGTGATTTTCTGTAAGTGAGATTACAGATCTCTCTTTTCTTCTTTGTACTTTTTTGGTATTTTTCCTCTTTTTATTATTTTCTTAAAACTCACTTTACTGATCAGGGCGCCTGGGTGGCTCAGTCGGTTAAGCATCTGCCTTAGGCTCAGGTCAGGATCCTCCAGGGTTCCTACTCAGTGGGGAGCCTGCTTCCCTGTCTCCCTCTGCCTAACTGTGCTTTTTGTCAGATCAATCAATCAATCTTAAAAAAAAAAAAACCATTCACTTCACTGATCAAATTTACCATTCTAGGAGTTATTGATAATAACTGTATCCACCATGTATTGGCGCTCTACGTTTTGAAAACATAATTGAAGTTTTATTTTAAAATAACTTTATCAAGATATGTCCTACATATAAAATCCACCCATTTCAAGATACTTATGCACTGATACTCATAGCAGTATTCTTCACACGAGGCCACAGGTGGAAACAACACAAATGTTCTTCGCTGGATGACTGGATTAAAAAAATGTCTATATATACAGAGGAATATGATTCCAAGGGGCCGCCCAGCAGGCTCCTGCTTTTCCCAGTGACTATAATTCTGCTTGGTAATTTAGATGACATTTTCCAAGGGTAGAGGAAGAGCTTACCACAGTGGTTAAAGCAAGGCCTCTGGAGCTGGACCACCTGAACTCACATTCTGGTGCTGCCACTTAGCTCTGGGGCCTCAGGCAAGTTGTTTACCCTCTCTGTGCTTCGGCTTCTTTTTGTGTAAAATGTGAGTAACAACGGTGTGTACCTCACAGGGTTGTTACAAGGTTTAAATGAAATAAGAGAGAGAGGGCAAAGACCACACTAGCCCCTGGCCATAGCAGGCCCTGAATGAGTATTAAATGTGGTTATTGTAGCTACTTGCTACAGAATTATCCTTGGAGTTCCAGAAGCTTAGAAGACATCCTCTGTGTCCTCTTGGCTGTCCATCATCACAGCACATTATGCCCCGAACTTCAGTCTGTTTTCTTTGTAGGCTTTTCCAGTGGTGCCTGCCAGGTAGTAAGAGGAGAGGCAGTTGATGACAACAGTCCCTGAGAGAAATTGTCCCCCTGCTAGCTCAAGGCCAAAGAGGGCTCCCGCCTAGGCTGCCCACTTTAGAAAACGCTTCATTTCATGGTTTCCTCCAGCTTCCCCTCCCACCCTGACGAGGAGCCCATCTGTCATCCCCCCCTTCCCCCTTCCTGGGGCTTCCCCAGCCTCTTCTGCATGAGCCTGCTCCTGTCCTCCACCTCCAGACATCTTGTGTTTTAGGTGAAGACCAGACCTAGCAGTGGCTTGGGAAGGATTCTCTGGGGGTTTTCTGCTCTGGTTCCCGCCCACCCACATATGCATGGATTCAGTCTGGAGTAGGTGAGTCTGTCCTCCTGAGAACTGCTGAACCCTCCCCTTCAGTTCCAAAGGAAGGACTTAGCAGAGCTAAATCTGAAACCCGGTAAGATGGCACTCCTTCGCAGCAGCCAGCTGATTGAATCAGGAGTGGCTTCATGATTCCCGAACTTGACCCTCTTCTTGAGAATTCAGACCAAGAAATTCAAAGAATCGGGCTGCAGAAGTCCATTAATAGGATGGTCTCTGTACCTCTTGGGGATCATGTGTATAGAAGAGCAGAGCATTTACACAGAAGTGTGAGCGTATGAGAGATAGATAATCTTTAGGGTCTTAGTTCTTGAAGGGTTTCCAGTCCAGAGTCCCAGCAGTACCCACAGAATGTCCTCCCTTTGGGTTAAAACATACTCTTGTGCCCTCAGGGGCCCTCTCCAACTGGTTCAAGAAAGCACACCACAGGCAGCAAAGCTGTGATTAAAGCTCATTGGCAAGAGGTCAGACAGAACTAGATTTGAATCTTCTCTATCATTTTCTTAGTTGTGTGACCTTAGGCAAATTGTTCATCTCTCTGAGCTTCAATTTCCTCGTCTAAGGGTATGATACAATCGACTACATAAAAGCACTCAGATGATTACACAACACAACGAATTAAATACGCAGGGTGGTGCTTGGCATATAGTTGATGACCAGTGAGTGATAATTTAAGTATTATAATTTCTATCTTCCTTTTGTTTGTTTGTTTTTTAAAGAGAGAATCTTTTTTTTTTTAAAAAAAAAAAGATTATTTATTCGACAGAGAAAGAGACAGCCAGCGAGAGAGGGAACACAAGCAGGGGGAGTGGAGAGGAAGAAGCAGGCTCATAGCGGAGGAGCCTGATGTGGGGCTCGATCCCATAATGCCAGGATCACGCCCTGAGCGGAAGGCTGATGCTTAACCGCTGTGCCACCCAGGCACCCCTCTATCTTCCTTTTGAATCAACCTTTTATCATTATGAAATATGCATGACTCTAAATTAGCAACTCCAAATTTCTTTTGGTAGTGTTTACACGGTATATGTTTTTCCACCTTTTTAATTTTCAATCTGTGTCCCAATATTTAAAGTTGTATCTCCTATAAACAGCATATTATCTCTTCATCTGAGGTGACCATCTTGGTTATTTTGTTGGAGTGTTTAGCCCATTTACATGTAACATAATGACTGCTATTGTTATGCTTAAGTGTACCTTCTAGCTACTGGGTTGGACTTCCTGGGGTCTCAACCAAAAGCCCCTCAGGACGTTTGCCAAGCTTCTCCCCCTCCCCTGCAGTACTCAAACCTCTGGCTCCTGGGCATGACACAGCAGCTGAAATCTGTTCAGCTCCTTCGCTCCCCAGCTGCTGTTCTCTGCTGTGCTCAGCTTAGGAGTCAGCCAACAACTGGAGGGAAACACATACACAGATTTTTCATTCGGTCCTCTCCATCATCCTCCCTTCGAGTTGCAGCTATTCTGGCAGCCTTCACCTCTGAGCTCAGCCCAGTAAGACGGCAGCTTTCTGCTCTCACCCACTCCTCCCACCCCCACCCCACCCGTGATTTGGGAAAATGACTTTGGGAAGAACCTGGATGACTGTACATTTCGCCTCTCTCGGGGTCACAGCCATTCAGACTTGCGCCGGGCGCTCTCCAGCTCCTTCAAACAGTTGCCCTATATATTGTGTCCGGCTTTTATCATTATTTTGGCAGGAGGATTAATCTGATTTAAACCATTCCCCTCTGGCCAGAAGCAGAAGTGTTATACTACTTCCATTTATTGAACCCTTCTCAAAACTGCCTTAAAAGTAGGCAGCAAAAGTTTCTGTTGGCAGGCGACTGACTTGATCCTAGTTCAGTAATCGGGGAGAGGAATGACGTTATAAGTTGGCCCCCAGGGGCGCCTGAGTGGCTCAGTCAGTTAAGTGTCAGACTCTTGGTTTCGGCTCAGGTCATGATCTCAGGGTCGTGGGATCGAGCCCTGCATCAGGCTCCGCACTCAGTGTGGAGTCTGCCTGTCCCTCTCCCGCTGCTCCTCCCCCACCCCTGCTCATGCTTTCTCTCTAAAAAAGAAATAGAATCTTAAAAAAAAATTTGGCCTCAGACAAAGCTGAGATATTTAATTGATATCAGACTGAAGTTTAGGCATTTGCTAAAAGTTATGTGGCTTGAGAACCTGCAAAAATTTAGAAGCTTATATTTATAGTGCTTAGGATTTTTCTCAGAGGCCCAAACCTAGGCCAAAAGACCATGGAAAATAAGAACCAATTTAATGTGTGACTTGGTGAGAGGGGCATACTTCTGCAGGGAGACCGAAGAACTAGGCAACTGGTAAGACAATTGCCTACAAGGTCACTTCTCTTAGGTTATGAAGTTACTGAGTAAGCAATCATGAACAGCATCCAGTGTCTCTGGGGATTCTGACAAGAGTCAAATACGCTTCATCAGTAAACTCACGGATGTGAGGAACAGTCATCAAAATTACTTGAAAAGGTATTTTCGTGTCCTTAAATCAGGGTGAGAAGAATCGCTGTGCATGTCTGTGGCTCTGGATCACATACCCAAAAGAACTTTCTGGTTGTGAGTAAACTGGGTGAATGCAAAGGATCAGTGTCTTCTTTAGCGGGTGGTTTATCAGCCAGGGTCTAGTCAGGGGGCAAAAGCCACATCTACCAATGGAACAGAGAGTTTAACATACAGAATTGTTCATCAGGTATTGGACAAGTCAGCTGGCAAAGAGGAGACACACAGGAGTCACAGAAGTGGGAAGTGCAGGAAGCAGGTACCACCCTTAGGAGGAGGGAAACAGAAGCCCAAGTAGGGCATGGTTGATGTTGAATGGGCTAGAGGGGGGCCCAGACCAACGGGTGCTCCTGGCTCTGAGGGGCCATGTCCTGAGGCTGCCAGTGGGAGTGAGGAAAGGGTGCAAACAGATCCTGGCCGCTGCCACTGACCCCACCTGCCCTGCCCAGGGACGTTGACAAAGGCAGGAGACAGAGATGAGCAGTCTCTCCTCACTCCCCACCGCCCCCCAGCGCCTCCTACAGGTGGAGCCCCACAAAGCGGAACTGGGGTTTTAGACTTCCTTCGAGCCCCAGCATAACTGGGTTTTAGACTTCCAGCCCCAGCATCCCAAAATACGGAAAAGGCTTGAAGCCGAGAGACAACAGCTTCACAACAAACATGCCAGGAAGATTTAGACTCAAGTGTGGGAAGATTTAAAAGAAACAAACTAGGGCACTAAGATTTTTATGTGAGGAAGGAATCTATGCATAGTTGGTATTTTAGACACATGTGGTATTTAAGAGAATAAGGCCCTGTTTGGTGACAGTTTTATAATTCCATTTTAAAATGTATAATTGAGTAATTAATTAAGACTTGTGATTGTTTTATGGAGTCATCTAAGCTTAAGTAGAGTGTAAAAACATTTAAAGTTTCCCTTATTTATAAGCTTAATTTATTAACTGCTATAAGAAGTTAGGATGGGAAAAGATTTTATATGCTGTCAGAAAAACTGAAGTACTTAAAAAAGAAATATTAAATTTATAAATGTATTTAAAAGTGTTTGAAGTGCTGGGCTCAGCTTGTAAATAGAACCAAGCATTATTTAAAGGCTCCTCCAAAATTAATGCTAAAATCTGCTAGACTTATAAATAGAATAATAAAATTTGTAAGTTGAACTTAAAAGCCTAAGAAAGGCTTTTAAATTTGTATCTTAAATTGAATATTGATTCTAAAGACATTATTAACTGAATTATTTATTAAATGAATACTAATTATTAAACTTATTAAAATACTATTTTTAAATCCAAATTTAAACTTATTAATTTTTCAAGAAAAAGACCCACTGAAATCTTTTCTGCGTAGGAAATCAGCGGCTCAGGAGAGCATAATCTCCCCTCCCCCACTCCATCCCCCCAGGAGGTTTTTTTAGAAGTGGCTGGAGAAGAGCGAGAGAGGCAGCTTTGTTTCTCCACTCTCTGGAAACCCTGAAACCATCTCACCGTGTAGCAAGCTGAGGAGATTATGCCCCTGGCTTAGTTGCTCTGCTTCCTCATCTTCTACCAAGCCAGGACACCTCGTGGAATAGAGGAAGGATGATCCCTGGACATGGGGTAAAAGAACCCAAGCCTCAGTTTCCCCATCTGCAAAATGGGGGCGATACCTGCCTTGCACAGTTGCTGTGAGGGTCCGTGCAGTGCTTGGCACACCAGGACAGAGTTCGAAGCTCCCTTTTGCCAGATCTTTCCTGGGTGAGGGCCAGGAGGTTCCTGCCTGAGCACACTGGCCGGGAATATTCCCGCTTACTTCTTGGCAGGAGAACTTCTTCAAAGAGATGGCCTTGTGCCAACAAACAGGCACATGTTCCGGGCCCTGAAGGAGTCTCTCACCACAGACAGCGAGGGGACAGGCCAGGAAGGAAGCAGCTGGCTCGGGAGCAAAGCAGCAGCCCTGTGGATGGGGTTAGCGCTGTAAAGGGACTGGCAGCCTTGGGCTGGAGCAGGAAGGGGAGGGGCTGCAGAGAACGGCTGAGACCTGGCCCCCCTCCGTGTTCCCAGGTCACTGGCCGCGTAGCCTCAGCTGGAACACAGTTAGAGAGCAGCATGGGGAAGGTCTCTGCCTGCGGAGAAAGGAAAGGGGGTGAAGGTCTTCTGTACAAATATGTGGGAGGGAAGGAGTGGCAGTCAGAATTTCCACCATGCCATTAATTCGTCCAATGCACCTGACTTAGAGAACTTTCTCTGCATTGCTAAGCCCTAGGTAGGCAAACACAAATCCCACATATCGTTGCCTTCCTGGGATAGCACCTGACACATGTGGAGGCAGAAACGTCTCCTACCAGGAGAGCGGTGGGCAGGGCCCCCGGGGTGGGGGTGGGGGTGACAGCTGCAGATAGAGGGCAGAAAGTCCAGTGAGACTGTTCACAGGGAGTCACAGCAGCAAAAGCAGGCGGGGGCCAGCTTGGAAAGGACCCTGAAGTCACGTTCAGGGGTGTGGATGTTACTGAAAGCCTGGGAGAAATTTTAACTATGGAAAGATCTGCTAGGGCTGTCCACGGGGAAGAGATGGACTCTGGAGGCCAATACAGGGAGTACCCAGGGGCAGAAGTCCAGACGGGAGGATGAGGGCCTGACAAGCATTTGAGATTAGAAATCAGAGAAAGAACTAAGCAAGAGACTCCAGAATCCTAGTGAGTGTGGGAGTCGGGGCCAACGTTGAGTGGAGGTCAGGCTTGAAGACCCCTGGACACCGAGACTGGCACCTGCCTGCCCACTGCAGTCTCATCTCCGCAGGGCCTCCCACACCCTCTATGGTGGCTTTTCTCCTCCCGGGAAGGATGCTGGCAGTGGGGGCAGCAGAGGCAGTGCCCGCGAAATCTCGAGATGGAGATCATGCCGTGCTGTCTGGGTGGGCCCGAGGGAATCACAGGGCGTTAAACGTGGAAGAGGAGACAGAATGTAGGCTGCTGCCATGCACGTGATGTGAGAGGGTTCCCCCCACAGTTACTGGCTTTGACGCTGGAGGAGGGGCCCCAGGAGCCCAGCATACAGGTGGCCTCCAGAAGCTGGCAAAGAGGAGGGAACTCATTCTCCCTGAGCCTCCAGCCAGGTGCACAGCCCTGCCGGCACCTTGACCCCGGCCCCATGAGACCCACCTCAGAGTTTAGAACCGTGATAAAGAAACGTGTGTTGTTTTAAGCCGCTCAATGCCATTACCATCTGTGGTCACTTGGGATGGCAGGGACAGGCAACAGAAGCAGATCGTAAGGCTGGCTCGAGTCAACTGCAGAGAGAACTTCTCTAGCCACCAGACTCAGGGCCACCCCCGCCTCTCCGCAGCCACTGCACTTTGTCATCTGATCTCCCCCAGTGCTGGCCGTTCTAGGAGATGCCTGTGGTGACCTGATCGCCAGCCTTCCCCTGTTGGGTTGTCTCCAGGAGAGCAGCAGGCACCTTGCGCGGCTGTCCACCGCTGCATCCCCAGCACCAAGGGCTGCCACACAATGGCAGCTCCACACACTCGGCGGGTAGATGAGCAGATGCAGGAGTCGATGTGACAGCGCGCCGATGACGTGAAATCTGCCCAGGCACAGCTCTCTCCCACCTCACAGTCCCTGAAGGCTCGCCACAGATGGGCACGCCCCGCTTTGCATCCCCCAGGATTCCCCATCGGCTTGGGCCACACCACGTTAGATGCTCTTACTAACTAGGCTTCAAGCTCAGGTCAAGTGTGCTCCAGCCGTCCTAGGAAAACATGCCGAGAATAGCAGATTCTAGTTCCCCTCTGCCACACAGAATCAGAGGGACCCTACAAAGACAGAGTCCATGAGAGACACGGTAAGCGTCCCCTCTAGGCCAAACGCTTGGGAAGAGCCCAAGCTGGCTTTAGAAAAGGACTGGCCTTCCCAGACTTTGTTCGGTGTTTTCCAAGCTCCGCAGACAGGCTGCCTGTCCAGGAAATGACTTGCCAGAGCAGCTGAGGATGGCAAACAAAACCCAGGGGACACCGGCTGAGGTAAGGCTGCTCCCGAGTCCCGGAGCAGAGGCAACAGGAAAAGGGACGTGGAGGCAGGAAAAGCTGGCAGAGAGGGTGAGGACAGGATGCACAGAGCGCCAGGGGAGTGCGGTGCTTGCAGATCCAGTCAAGCCACACAGCACGGGGACAGGATGACGTGTACAAACTGATGTTTATTGAATCTATTTTGGAAACAGACAACATGAAAGGTTTTTGGTTTGTGAGCTCACCCAGAGCTTGGAGTCGTAATAGCTTCCTGTCAATTAAAACGCAGCCACCAGAAGATCCTAGCTTCATCTCATAAAGGGGAGAAAAAGTGCTTGCAAACACTACCGCCGTCACTCTCGCAACAGCTCTGATGGCTAAAATGCCCATAAACATCAACAACATTTTCTCTGTACAGTCCGAAATATCCACTGCACATTATCAGGCACAGACATCGAAGGTGAAGTTGTAAACTGGCTAACAGTCGTCAGCAATTAAGGATACGGGGTCTACACTGACACTAAGAGCTCACATGTTTAACCGATGGCTGCTGTCCTCATCAGGGGCATTTAATATGTGGACAAGGCATTTAAAAGCGTATATATCATTGATGTTGTAAACTAAAAAAGCAAACCCAAGCATGATTAATGACTTTGCCTGGATCAATAAATACTAGTCCCAAGTGCTAAGTGTACCAGTAAGGACGGACACCATCAGTCATATAAATCACCATGTTGTTACTTAACTTAACGTTCTATTCCTAATGCACGTTAGTCAATTTGTGGACTTCATCCAACACATACACAGAGATTATTTTTTGTTTGAAATTCCCCGAAGATCTCCTTTGGCCATTTCTCTTCCACATTCTCTTAGAAGAATAAAAATGAGACAACTTTTTAAACAAACTTTCCGAAGTACAAGCCATCTAAAGCATGACTCTGGTCATATTCCAGATCTTCACCCAGAAGGGAATGTGCCGTCAAGGCTTAGATATGCTTAGAAGGCCTCTTCCCTGCTGGCAGCTCACACTGTCCTCCTCCTCTCCCAGCCACCTCCTGCCATATTGGAAGCCAAGCTGGCTCATGTCTCATTAACAGTTTCCAAAGACTAACAGGACACCTACAAGGTACCAGAAGGATTCAAGAGAGCCTTCTCTTTTTTCTGGAGCTGTTATCAGTGGGGCCAACAGGCAAATACAAAGAGAACAGGGGTTCCAGGTGGATACAAAGCCCAGACCTGGGAGGGAGCAGTGTTAAGGATTCAGCACAGTACCAAAGACTGCTGCCCCAAACAGCATTTTGAGAGCTCAGATGTTAGAAATTCCAGGCACTTCTTTAGTCACAGGGAATGAACATCTCTCCAAAAAGTCCTGCCCACATTTCCCCCATCTTCCCCTACTGTAAAGCGCTGAGACATTCCATTTGCTATGACCCTCTGCTCTTGAGGCACACTGAGGCTCCCTATCTCAGTGCTATAGACCGTGGCGCTCACAAACACAGGCCCTCCTGGATTCAAGTCCAGCGGCTTCCAGCGCTCTGCGGCGGATGAGCCCTGCCCACCGCGGATTGCCTGCACCCTGAACCACTTCCAGGCTACCTTCCTAAGGGGGGGGTGTTTATTTTCTAGTTTGAAGACCCCCCCGGAAATGAGCAGTGCAAGATCCTACGTGCAAATACTTGCAAACAATTTTTTTTTTTTGAAACGATGCACATTTAAAAAATTCAAGTCAAATCCAGGAACAGACTACTTGGTTGGCATCCGCTGGCCCCGCACCCACAACAGGAAAATGGTCAGTTTCTGAAATGAGAGAGGAACGAAGGCACCAGCTACTCCACCAGGAAGGTTAGTTCCTTGAGCCTGGGAGGAGGGTGGACAGGGGAGTGCTGAGGCCTCGCTTCGTCAGAGAGGGGGTTTCTCCAGCCACATACAGGTGAGAAGGACCCTCACCCGCGGGGGGGGGGGGGGGGACAGCTCTCTCTCGGAATTCGGAAAGTAACAGAAGGAAGGCACGCTCCCCAGCGTCGTGCTTGGCAGGGGCTGCTGCCCACTTTCGCTCCATCCACCCAGAACAAGGGAGGAGAGGTGCCGCTCTCCTACGTCTTTTCACCTGGGAGCCCCACATCACAGAACCTACAGGGGAACTCCGGAGGCCAGCGCATCCTTGCCGGCTTCATGTGTGGCTCAGCCGACCTCCCACTAGCATCGTGCCAGGGGCCCTGGGCTATATGGTCGGGAGCGTCAGACAGCACTAATCTGGGGGAAAAGCCCACAGAGGAGGATCCGGAGTCAAGCAAGCAGAAAGTGAGCATCAGGCAGCTGGGTCTGTGTGGCTGCAAAGAAGGGGTCACAGTCATGAAAATGGAGAGGTTCACAACTGGGGGGGGCACTTGGACTAGGCCTCTAGGAGGAACCCCTTGGTGAGCCCCCCACCCCCCCGAGGGATGGAGCCGTCCTCACGCCGGTGGCCAGGCCGGAGCTGGGAAGTCCCCGGGGTGGGCATTCAACTGAGGGAAGCACAGTTCAGCTCGGAGTCCTCCTGGCTGCCCACGGTCACCTGCTCCAGGGCGTCGGGGCTGTCGGTGATGTTGGGCTCACTGGAGCACTGTCGGTGCGGCGGCGAGAAGCTGGGCGGCAGGAGCAGGCACTTGTCCTCACTGCCAGGCTCCTCACCCAGGCCCGAGTGCATCATGGTGGCCATCGCCAGCAGCTGGATGTCCGAGTGGGCGTTGGCCACCGTGTGCCGCCGGACGCTGCCACACTTCTCCAGGTAGGCCTCCCCCTCCTGCTCCGTCAGAGGGGTCAGAGCCGTCTCGTTCGGGGGCCGGCTGAGGGCGGTCGTCGGGCAGGCGTAGCTCAGGACCGCGACCTTGGGCCGGACCCTGGAGTGGCGTCTGGCTGCAAGAGAGAACCCAGCGAAGGCTGTCATGGGGAGGGCTGACGGGGGCGGGGGGCAAAACCTCCTCATCGGTTTGGGGGAACAGGGAGGTGGTGGCTCCACGTCCAGGAGCAGCTTGAGGTACAGACCTGCTGAAAGGCAGGGGAGGAACCTGAAGGGTGGGAACGCTGCTCCTGCAGCTCTGCCTGCGTGTGCCGGACGCGGCCCCGACCCCCATTCCCACCAGAGCAGGGGGCCCCAAAGGGCTTTCCAGGGCGCATCGGGTTCTACGGCGTCTCCCCTCTTTCCCAGCTGCCACCTGAGCTCACTGCATTTGCCCTACACTTCCTTTCAACCAGTCTCCTCTCGGGGCCTGGGCACCGGCTGGACCAGCTTCTAAAAGACAGCCTCTGGCTCTGTGCAGCAGGAAGCAGGCCCCCCACCGCGGTGACAGCAGATGAAGTGGAAGAGCCCCGCGAGCCCAAGGCCAGCTTAACTGAGGGGACCTCAGCTGTCAAAGCGAGGGCCGTGGAACATCCTCCAAATCATCCTGACCGGGACCACGACACTCCTCCCACCAGGTCAAGGGGCTGAGACCTGCATTCTATTTACATCATCTGCGATTCCAGCAGCCTTTGGCACCATCAAGGAATGGGCGAGGCTCCACAGATGGCCCCGTGGAGACAGACCCCAAAAAGGAGGGCTGGCCATGAATTATTGCAAAACCGCTGCTGCCTGAGCGCTCCCCACATTCCAGAAACTACGCTAAGCCTTGACATGAACTCATCTTTTGACTCCTAAAAACTGAGCTTAGGTCGTGATATGCTATTAGCCCCCTTACAGACGAGAAAACGGAGTATCAGAGGGGCGATAACTGGCCTACACACACACAGCGAGGCTGCGGTACAGCTGGGAGTGAAGTGAGATCTCGCTGCAGATCCTGCTCTCCCTAGATAGCCCCACACAAAGCACACATAGCTAGACAGGCTGAGCATCTCCAGGGAAGGACAAGCTAAGTGCATGGGGTTCCGAGGCAGGAAAAAGCAGATCCATGGTCTGCGAGGACGCACACTGGAGCTGGGCCTTCAGCGTAGCATAACCCCCACAAGGGGGAAGGGACAGCCACCCTGAGCCACGGGAGCAGCCCGAGCCAGGTGCTGAGCCAGGTGCCGAGCCAGGTGCGCCATCAGGCCACAGCCTGGCGGGAACATGGAAGACAGGAAACAGTGGAGACATGCACAAGCAGGCAGGACGGCCCTTGATCACAGGAGGGCCCCTGAAAGCCAGATGGAACCATTTGTGATCAGACAAGCTGTGGGGGACGGGGCGGGTTAGGGGCTGTGCTCCAGAAAGGTATACCTGGCAGGAGCACTGCGGGGTCGAAGCCTGGGGGGCCAGAAATGAGGAAAGCCAGGGCCACGACAAGCCTACATCCCCTCGGTCTCAGGGCGGTTACCTCCCCATGCTCTTTAAGAGACACCCCACCTCTTCCTCACAGCGGCACTGCATCTGTATCACGAGCTGGCTGGAGGACCCCAGCGAGACAGAGGACTGAGAATGGAAGGCTGAGGACCAAGTGGGTTCTGTTCGTCATCCCACTTTCTACCAGTGTATAGCTCTCCCAGCCGTCCAGCCGCCTACCCCATCTCGCCTGTCCCAGCTTTCCACGGCTCCCATGTCCCCGAGACCCTGAAGACCCCAAAAGAAACCCCTCCCTTTCTAATCAGGGGGAGGCGGCAGGCAGCAGGGGAGAAACTTGACAGGAGTGGGGACAGGATCCCCAGGGGAAGACCTAGTTTCTAAAGGGAGAGCAAACCGTGCGGCTCAAAGACCATCCTTGGGGACACACAGCCCACTCTGCTTGTTTACTCTTGGCTCTTCCCATGGCTCTGGAGGCCCCAGGCACACTCTGCCGTCACTTCCAGAGCTCCTGCTCCTAGATGCACGTCGCAGTGAGCCCTGCCATGTCCATGTGCAAGGCTCTCCGTGGTTCTTGTCACTGGACAGTTTTATAGGTGCAAGTACACACATAGACGCACATCCAATGACCAGAGGATGAAACCATAAGACTCAGGACTGAGTCACCAAGTCTGCTGGCTCTGAGCCCCAAGGGGGCTGTCTGGCAGGTAATGATAATTACTTCTCAAAACCAAAGAATAATATGTAGAATTTTCCTGAGCGTTCCCATCCATTTTCTCACTGCGGACTCCCAATCTCCCTTTGAAACACCAGGGCTCTCCTCACTCTTCCCATTGTTCCGATAAGGAAGACTGAGGCTCGGCCCAACTCTCACAGGCTCTGAATGGCAGTGCCCAGACCTTCCCCACTGCACACTACTGGGTCTCGGGGCCCCGCTGCTGCCCTCGGAAGACACACTCTTCTCTGATGCACAGAACAGCAAACGCTGCCCCCCAGGAGGTCCCGAACAAAAGGCCGGTATTGGCCGGGAGAGACTGGGTCAGCGGCTCTTCTCTTTGGGGAAGAACGAATAGGAGACAAAATGGCAAGGAGCAACCGAGAAGGAAGAATCCATGCCAAGCATTGGCCGAGGTTCTCTCGGGAGCATGGGTGCTCATACCCTCAACGTTTCTATAATGTTCCCACAGTTTTACAATAACCATGTATTACTTCTATGATCACAAAAATCGATAACTATAAGACAGAAGCACCAGAAGAGTTCAGAGAAGCCGGGATCCCATTAAAGAACCATCCTTAAAAAAATGCCCTTGGAAACAATTCGTTTGTCTCCTGCTAGTTGTTAGAAGCAAGCACCTATGATTGGCAGTTGCAAAATCTGGTGTGGCCCAAACCCTCAACCAGCTGGGCTGGAGACTGGGCTAGACCGTTCGGTGAGCATTTCTTACACACAGACCCAGAAAGAGGAGAGAGCTAGAGCTAAGGCTGGGCCCAGGGTAAGCTGAGGGCCTGGGGAATAGATGGTGGACACGCACAGCATTTCTGGAGGAAATGACAATCTGTTTGATGATTTCCAGGGGCCCCAGCCTGGCAGAATGAGCCAGGAAATGTGTTTCAGATGGGCCCCTGGACGTGATCCATCTCTCTCGCGTGTTGTTAGCCCAGAAGCCCAAAGTCCTTGGGGGTTTAACAGGCAGCAAAGACAAGAGAGGCCACTTCAGCTACTGCTGAGAGCTGGAGCCACAGTGAGGGGGACCCCCCATGACACCTGCCCCCTCCTTCAACCAACACTGTGAACTGCGACGTGGGAAAACACTGCAGTCACCACTGAGAGGGTGAAATGTAAATCTGACACGGGGCCTGCCGCAGCGGCCTGAGCCCAGCGCATGTGCGTGTATGAGTGTGCCTGCATGTGGTGGGGGGTAGGGTCTTGGGAGCAATTGTTAGCTGGGCATCTACTGTGGGCTAGGGACTGTATCAAAAAAGGAGGTGCTTCCCAGACACGTTCATCTTCTGACCATTTTCCAGTAAAGGAACCTGAAGTCAAGATGCTGAATAACTTTGTAACCTGTTAGAGATGGAAGCAGGATTCAAGCCAAGGGCTGATGGTGGAGCCCCTGCTTGTGCCCGCTGGGAAGCCCCCACACAAGCAACTGTGAGAACAAGGTCAACAAGTATGGGACTCCCGAATCACTCTACTGTACACCTGAAACTAATAGAATGCTGGACGGTGACGATCATGGAATTAAAAAAAAAAAGACAAGGTCAACAAATGACAGGGCAGAGGTAAAGGCAGGAGCTCGCTGCGGAGTCAGGAGGAGAAGTCCTAAAGAGGAGTCATTTCGGAGGGGCCTGCTCCAGAGTGACTGACAGATGGAACCCTCAGAGCCGAGAACAGGGCTAGGGCCTGGGCTATGAGGGGCGTCACGTGCTCCCTGCCCCCAATGAGCTGACAGTCTACGGGGGAGACTGACAAATCATCAGGCAGGACCACACAGCACAGCAAGGGCCAGGATGTGGTCTGGGCTCCCGGGGGAGGCACAGACAATTTCTCAGCTGGAGTGATTCCCAGGAGGCCAGGCCACCCTCTAGCTGGGGCCCGTAACACAGCAGGTAGCAGCTCTGCCCGGGCCCTGCCCTGAGACAGGGCACCTTCTTCCTTCTCTGTGCTCAGCCCTCGGCAGCTCAGAGACATCGAGTAACTTACTCCAGGCCACACAGCTGAAGCCCATCCCTTGCAGTTTCAAGGCCCTGCTCCTTCTGCGGCTGGGCTCCGCCTCTCTCCTTATGGCTGTTCCCTGCTCATGACTCACAGGAGAGGCCTAGGGCTCTTCTGCCTTCTGGGTGGAATGTTTTGGTTCCCAGGACTGGGTGTGGGCAGAACTGAGACCACAGGGGCCGCTGGGCTGTGTTGAGTCCCCTGGGCAGACAGTGTTTCCTCGATAAGCTCCCACCAGACTCCAGAGTCAACCTCAGACCAGCGCGTCAGCTGCGGCTCCAGTGGGGTCAGGCCACATACTGGGCCGGGAGCTGAGACAGCTACCCACACTGGTGCTGCCGGCCACCTTCCCCGCCTTCTTCTTATTTGTGCCAGGGAAAGCCAGGCCCTGCCACTCAGGGAAGGAAATCTCCCTTGAAGAGACCGATTAAGCTGCGGGCACCCCCTGGGGGCAAAATGGGTCCTTTCCTTGCAGGGGTGCCCTTTGAGCTGGGGGAGGAGCCGGGTCCTGCCACCTCAGCCAGCACCCACCTCCAGACCCCCGCCTCCTGCCTTTCACACGGGGTGGGGCCCGGGGGGGCCTTTATTCTTTCCTCGCTCCCCAGCCGCCCCGCCGAGCTCTGGCATTCATCCCCCTACACGGGAGCCAGCAACGGCAGCTCCTTTCAAAGCCCCAGAGAAGCAGAGCCTGGATGAGGCGGTCCTCGGGCCCCTTCTGGGGGACTCGGTTCCCAGGCCTTTGATCTCCCAGGCTCACAGGAGTGGCCGCCATAATGTGGGTGTTGTGACCTCTGCACACCAAGCCCATTGTGGGCGTCTCTCTCCAGGCCCGGGCACCTGAAAGCCCATGAAAGCCTACTTGTCCCGAGGAGAAGTCATAGTATCTTGAGGAAAAGGGCCCTCCCCCTGGAGACACAATGGAGGAAGATCTGGCGGAGGCCAGGGCTTTTGTGTGGAGAAACACAGCATGCTGAGTGTTCTGAGTGTTTGCTCCGAGGGCCCTGGAAGCAGCCAGGGCAGCAGCCTGGAAACTTTGGGAACCAGAAAGGTAGGATGTGGGCCTGGACTCTGACAAATCTTTTTTTTTTTTTTTAAAGCTTTCCCTCTTCCTCTTCACCTCCACATCCCCGCTACCCTAGGAAAGTGACCGCACATCGCACACAGTCGCTCCAACGCGAGCCTCAGACTCCTCTCTCTCCCAAGCCCTGCAGGTCAGTGGGTGAGGCTCACGTCCCAAACCTATCAGCCGGCTCACAGGAAGAAAGACTGCCCAAGAATCCCCATGGGGTCAAACACGCCTGGGCCAGCGCCCCCACCCCCACGGCCGGAGAAACCACTACTCTGGCTCTGGTTCCCTCCCGCAGGAGGCTTCTGACTGAGGCCCTCAGCAGGCCGTACAAGGAAGACAGGCTGGCAGGCATTTGATGAGTGGTAGCTTTTGAGATGAGCCCTCCAGCTTTCCTTGACCACTCCCAGCCCTGGATGGGCCCCGAGTGGACCATGGCAAAGCCCTCATGTGGCTTTACATTTCAGCTGGTGGTCTCCACACTCCTCTCCTTCAGGCAGGACAGGTGTTACGGTGTCCATTTTACCGACGGGAAGACTGAGGCCCAGAGAGTCCTCACGTTATCCGGCAAAGGGGTGTCCTCAACAGGGAAGGTCTCCACTGTGACCATTTTAGGTTTTTAGTTTGTAGCAGTTTGGGGTGAAATGTCTGGTCCCGGAACCCTCTTGGGCTAAGGAATGAGGGGGAAGGGCCACCTCCTCAGCTGTCCCTCAGTAAAATCACAATCGCCTTCTAGAACCTGACAGGGGTAGGCTGGGGTGAGGGTGGAGCATGCAGGACAGCCGGTAAAGAGCAACCAACCCGGGGCTCTGAAATCCCAGCTCCAATAGCCAAGTGACCTTAATCCTCATTTGCCTCACCTGTAAAATGGGTACAGTGGCACCCACTCTGTGGTACGGTATCCAGCCCGCCGGGGAGAGTGCCTGCCCAAGATGTAGTCTGAGACCTGTGCCTTCCCTTGCCACCAGCCACTTTGTAACTCTGAAGGTCTTTCAGTTCCTCGAAGGCTCCAACCTCCTGTTCACCACTCCCCCTACCCCAGAGCCCTCCCAAAGATCCTTCCCTTGGCTTGGGATAGCTGAGCAAACAGGGAAGGCAGACTAACTCAAATGCATCCTACAGGACCCATCTCAGGTATCACCTCCTCTGGGGAGCCTCCCCTGATTTCCCAGTCCGGGTGAAGGACGCCTGCCGTGGGCCCCGTGGCTGATGTCCTTCCCCCGCTTAGAGTCCTTGTACACTAATGAGTCATTGTTTGTGATCTATGGTTTGTGACTTCCTCACTGGACCGTGTGTACCACAGGGCAGAGACGGGTCAGTTTTAATCCTGGGCAAACCTGTAGCACCTCAAATCCAGGTACCTGGGGGAGGGTCTCAGGACACATTTGCTAAAATAATAATAAAACAATCAAAAAGAGTCAGTTTCTTCCCCCTCTGCCCCTCCCGAGACAGCAGCCCAAATGCGAGGATTGTCCTTGGTGTAAGAAAACCTCAGGCCTTTACTTTATAATCTGTCAAAAGTATGTAGTATTCTGAGTTTACCTGGAAAGCCAAAGGCATCCCCTCTTAAGAGTAAGTACTCCCCGAACAAACTTCCGAATCTATCCTTTATTCCTGGCTCTAGGCCCAGCCAATGGCCAAGTCCCTGCCACGGCCCAGCTTACCTGCTTGTGTCCTGACATCTGCCTGCATCCTCCCGCCCCAATCTCGGTGAGCTGGTGAGCCAGTGGGCTGAGCTGAAGCCAGAAGGTGGGCTCCGTGGAGGGCATAGCCACATGGCACCTTGCTCACGGCTGGCGGGGGGGGTGGACCTCTCTCCCTTTAGCCGGCCTTGTTACTCTGGTTTGTACCAGCTGCTGGGTGGAATGAGTGAGTGAGCAAGGGAGGAAGGGAGGGGTAGGGGGAAGGACCCAGCAGGCAGGCTGAGGCCAGCACCCCAGATGTGTGGCAGCCATGGCTAAGCTGGTACCTCCAGAGACACAGGAAGGGGCCAGGAAAACTGCCAGCCAGCCCTGCTTTTCCTGCAGTAGTGAGGCCCAGGAAAGGGCAGGACCTCGCTGGAGACTGTTCCTCCGAAGCTCAGCTACAATTCCATTAAGCGAGGAGAGCGGGGCAAAAGATTCCAAGTTCAGGGAATCCCTTTCAGCCTCTGCACCTCTGTATAGGTGCTGGTCACCCCTGCCTTGGGGTACAGTTGCCTGTCACCCATCTAATAGGTATGTTTTTGAGTGCCTACTATCTGTGACCACCATTAAAGTTGCTGGAGATAGGAAAATTCCTATATTGGGGGGGGCCTCTCATTTCAAAAGGTAACTGAGGAATGCCTCTTATGATAAGCCTGTCATAGGGCTATTTCCCCATCTGGACAGTGGTTTCATGGAAAGAAGGAACAGATCCAATTCACCTCTAGATTCTCCAGGGTGCCAAGTGCAGAGCCTGACACTAATGCTAGCTTTATAGCCACCAACAGGACTTGTCCCTAATCCAGGAGCGCCTTTCCTTGGCAGGTAGGCCTTGGTGGTACCTACAGACAAGGGGTGGGGGGGAGGAACAGCATCGCCATTTCATCTGGCTGCACACAAAACGAATTGTCTTCCCATTTCAAGCTGCTTTCACGGGAAAATCCACCACGAGTGATTTTTCCACTCAAGTGTGTGTGGGGCGTTGCAATCAGGCACAGTTTCTGGTTATCAGATACGGGAAAATGAACATTGCAGGCACATGAAAAAGATCAAAGCCACTGATCAAAGATGCGGATCAGAAAAGCAAGACCACAGAGGCGCAGTATCAGTCCCTGGGGAGGAATCGTCAAGCGGGGAGGTTATGAGACCCAGGCCAGAGGGAAACACAAGTGACTAACATGGACAGATCGGCCCAGGCCCACATCAGAAGCAAAGAGCTTGCTACATAATCCAGGCACAGGAAAACATCTCTGCAGCCTGAGAGCCTCGCCCCTTACCTGACATGTACGTGGGACCCGAGATGCCACGGTCCTCACTGATGCCCAGGAAAGGAGACACCACTTGCTTCACCAGTTCCTCCAGCTGCAAATAACCCTCACTCGGGCCTGTGGGCTCGTGAACACTCTGGAAATAAACATCCAAGAGAGACAAAGGTCAGTCA